>NC_073337.2:23355000-23617500 GCF_027580225.2 Misgurnus anguillicaudatus
AGAAAGACAGATTTAATGTAGATAGATAGATAGACACAGACAAACAGACAGGCAGACACTGTAGTAAATAGTTAGATATAGATATTGTAGGCAGAGACTGCAGATAGATAGACAGACAGACAGACACTGTAGATAGTTAGATATACATACAGACCCTTTAGAAATCTAGATATAGATATTGTAGACAGACACAACAGAGAGATATACAGACAGAGTAACACTGTAGATAGATACTGTAGACAGACAGACAGACAGACAGAGATAATGTAGATAGACATACACATACATACAGACAGACAGAAAGACAGAGACTGTAGTAGATAGTTAGATAAAGATATTGTAGACAGACAGACATTGCAGATAGACAGACAGACAGACATACATACAGTGTAGATAGTTAGATATAGATATTGAAGACAGACACTGCAGATATATAGACAGACACTGCAGAAAAATACAGACAGACATACAGACAGAGTAACACTGTAGATAGATACTGTAGACAGACAGAGATAATGTAGATAGATAGACAAACACATACTGACAGACAGACAGACAGACAGACAGACAGAGACTGTAGTAGATAGTTAGAAATAGATATTGTAGACAGACAGACACAACAGACATACAGGCAGACAGACAGACAGGCATACAGACAGAGCAATTGGATGGTCAGTACAAGAAGAACAAAAAAGGCAGACTGTGAAAACAAACCAAAACAAATACAAATCCTGCCACTTCAGGATGTCACTCAAAGACAGAAAATTGCAGTTGCGTCATGACCCTGACTAATGAATCATTCATCATGAAATTGGTGTGCCACAATTACATGGCCGTAAACAGAGCGGCAGAAGTAAGAAAAACACGCACGCACAATTCCGAGATCAAAATCCCCATTACAAACAACTCCACACTTCAGCCCCGCTGGGTCACCAACCTGCATTAGCTTAATGCGCTACACCCCTGCGCCTCGTCTCATCATGAGAATTAGCAATGAAGAGGCAGCGGCGGTGGTTAGCGCAGCACACTGACGGAGGGGTCAGCGGACCCCCGACGGCAGTGCGAGCGTGGGCGGCCGTGTCGCCATCGAGAAAAGCAAAACCCTATTATTATTCCTCTCCCGTTCATCCGCGAGGGTGTGAATGACTTATCTCTGTTTGTGAGGAGCGGCCGGGCGGCCTGTGCGCAGGGACAGTAAGAGAACAGTCGCAAATCAGCTAATTACATGACTCTGGTGGGAAAGTTGCAACAGGGCCAGCGATGCTTTGTTTACCAACAAGCTAATGATTTAAGACCCTGGTGAATGAAGCCGTCAATAATAAATTTAAATTGTGATTTACCGTCATGATAGCATAATCACCGTGTAAGCAAACCCGGTTAGTGGTTAGTTATTAACTGCGTGAAGCAAAACTGTGGCAAGATGCAACAAGCTGAAATAAACTTGCGTGTTCCTTGTGTCAACCTGTAACTAATTAAAGTTTACACAAAACGTCAAACTTTCTGAAGTTTTTGCCAGCTTTGCCTCACACTGAAGCTTGGATTCTTAATTAGTCTGATCGGTTATACGTTCTGGCATATTCCACACCCGTATTAACCATCAGACAGCAAAGACTCATGGGATGTTTGGTTTAAGAGAACACGTCTTTCTCTTTAAAAAGTACACACACAGTAATTAGATGAGCGGCTCGCCCTGCCACCAGCAACCTGCAAAGGTAAATTAATCTAAAGCTGAGAAATGACTTTGCCGCATCAAAGGTAATTGCTTTGAGTTACAGGCATAACCTGAATCAAAAGCTCCATCAACTTTCAAAAGATTTCAGTGTTATTCATTCTTTTTTGGCACTAGGCTTCTCCGTATGGAGTGCATTCAAAATGCTGGAAAGAAAAATGATTGCTGCTTCTTCACTTTAGATAATTAAAATAAGCTAATGCAATAAAATCTTGAACACTATATCACAATTTTACCTAACCGCATGTAATAAATTTAAATCTGTACCAAAGACGTTTATTTAATACTATTTTGAACTTACGGTTGGGCTGCGGGATATCGAAGAACAATCCGATGTGCTATAACTTGCTACATGGTGCGATATACAATACAATAATCCTTTAAGATTGTAAAATCAACATGAATAATATATATTTTATTTAAATAAAATAAATGTAAAAATAGAAAAGTATGTAACAGCATACATCAGGGTTCCCACACCTTAGTTAACTTCAAATTCAAGGACCTTTAAAGACTTTCCAGGTCCAATACCCTCAAATTCAAGGACTAAATGTGGGGACACATTTAAAGTGAGAGCAACATTACATCGTGTTACCTTTCTAAAATACATTGTTACGGTTCCCCTTCGAGGGAACTCGTGCTGCGTCACTGCTGTGACACTTTGGGTAAGTGCATCTAAATGTGTATATCAAATTCAACCAATGGTAAGGCTTAAAGACATAGACAGGGTGACGTGGGAGCCAGGAAGTATATCGCTATCTGAAATATTGCCAAAGACGGCGTTAAAGGGACGCAGGAAGTATGGCAAGGGAGATGTAGCGTCTCGTTCCCTTCTCAGGGAAAAACATTTCATTCAGACATTTTCATTTGTCAAACACGAATATGAAAAAAAACATTGTGGTTTGAATCAACATTCGCATACAGAAGATATAAGCATTTAAAGCTAACAGTTTAGCATGTGTGCTTTAAAAGTCTAGAATTGAAAGACTTCGCATTACTCAAATGGACACGTTTTCACGTTCTTGGGATCCATTTCTAACTCATTTTGAAAAAGAAAAAAAAACTGTAGCAACTAATTGTGTTCTTCTATCAATAACTTTTCCTTCTACTGCTGTACCAAATGTGACTGTAATAACTGGCAATTACTGCATCTGAGCCCTGTTTTGTTTTGTTTGTTTGTTTTTTTGTTGAAATTGAAAATGTAAATAAATAAAATATTTTAAAAAAGTCTAGAATTTTTATGATATTATTATTCTACACTACACAGGGAATAAGAGGCTGTTTACACTTGGCATTAACATGCATTTTCGTCGATCGGATCACAAGTGGACGAGAGAGACACATTACGTTTACACCTGGTATTTAAATCCGTTTCTTTTGTCCACTTTCGACCGCTTCTGTGCTGAATACTATGAGGGGGTGGTCTGTGAGACGGTGGGCGAGTCTCTCTGCTGTCATTCAAACCCGAGCGGGAGTAATTATGAGTTTATATGGACGCAAACTAATATTATGTCGGAGTGCACTGCTTGTTTAGCAAGTAAACATGCTGCACAGTGTTTTGTACATGAGTATGTAAGAGCTTTCTCTGAATTTTCAGCATGATTGATGAAATAGGATCGCGCAACTTTCACACGCTTTCAAAACAAAACTACGGAGATCAGCCGCTAGTTTTATCAATGAAAGGCTAAAAATAGCGCTGTTCACCGAATGTTCACGCCAGAAGTAAAAAAAGACATAAAACTTGTGTTTAATACCTCAGATTAGATAAATGGGTGGAGAGAAGGCGGTCGCGTGTGGCTGTTCGAACGCATTTAACCACATGTGCGTTCCGCAACTCCAAAGCGATCCGATCGAAAGTGGTTTCGACCACCTCTGGATGTGGTTGAAAGTGGCCGAAAGTGGACGAGCTCAAAACGTTTTGAACACCGTTTACACCTGGCATTAACGTTGTCCACTTGAGATCCGATCGACGAAAACACATGTTAATGCCAAGTGTAAACAGCCTTTAAGATGGATTTTTTTCCCAGAAAACTTCTCGCATAAAATAAATTCAAGCATGTAGATGTATGTATGTATATTTTCACAAACTTCCCAGTGCCTTGAATTTTTCCCCCCAGATTCACAAACTCTCAAGGATTTCAAGGCCCCATTGGAAAATATATGTATGCATCAAACAGTATATGCATTACCTGCACATCCGTGCATGCACGCATACACGCCCCCACACATTCTATAACCACCGCACCACGGCGGTGAATTGGTGCATTACCATCGCGGTGGTAAAATACTGCCATCGTCACAGCCCAACTCCAGACCAAACAACACATTCAAACTCACCGGCCCTTCTCCTTGTCTTTGGCACGGTGACCCACTCGACTGGTAGACTTGATGTAGAGGTGACGATGAAGCTCATCGATCAGCACCAGGTGGATGTTCATCTTCTTGCTGTTGAGCTCCAGCCGCAGGTCACTGAGACCCTCCACCTGCCGCAGCGGCCCTTCCAGAGAATCCACAGCAGATACCTGCGAACACAAATGGCACATATGAAAATTTCACCTGTCTGAATATATGCAGACATCATGGACAACCATGGGACCTACAGTATTAGATTAGTGTTTCAAACTGTGGGTCATACATTAGGATCAGGTGGGTCATGCATTCACTCTGCTATTGTGTTGAATGACACACAAAAAAAAACTGTTTATTCCAATTAATGATAAGCAATAGAAATGGTTTTGATATATGCCATAACATATTTGAGTATATTGTCATACAGTGCCAAGGATGAAAAATACAAAAAGGAGAACAAATGTGTATTTTCCCCTAATTCCCATTTACAAATATTTTGGTTAAGTTTATACCCATCTATGTCTTGTCAAAGTATAACACATTTTTGCTCTTTTAATGACACTTGGTTTTGTTATCACTACCATCTGATATTGTGCATGCTAGGCAAACTATATGTGCAAATCGTGCTATATTAGCTACACCACAGGATCACAACACAACATATAAAGCACAATAGCAGTTCTCCTCAAATCATGGTGTTAGAAGAAGAAAAATGCAGTGTAGTGGACTGCAGTGGTGCTAAATATTCACTATGCCGTGTGCATGGACGTCTCCAGCGGAGAGCATAATGAAGTATGTGACTGCAGGTTGAATGAGGCGTGACACAGAGCTTATCAGCACACATGAAGTGTGAGAATAGCACATAAATGGATATATGTAACACTAGCTATATTTTTCACACAGATACAGTATGTTACCCCTGCTTAAACTAGCCTAAAGTGATCTGGCCAAGCTGATATGCTTTGGTGGTTGTTTTAAGGCTGAAGAGTTCAGCTAAATCATCTGACACCAGCATCCCTCCTTAAGCCTGATTTATACTTCTGCATCAGACCTACGGCACAGGTTGTAGCCTGACGCGCACCTCTCAAAAAAAATGTACCAATGTGTCAATTCTTTGTGGATCACGGTCAACAAAATCTACTTTGCATTTCCTTATACGTATTCCCGCTTGCAATGGTAAAAACAAAAATGAACAAAGTTGATTGAAACAACTTACGTTGACTTTTGCTGCAACAAAAGTCGCTATTTATTTGTCGCCATCACCGCTAATGCTTGTCCAACAACATGCACAACAAGCAAGTTCTTCTTCGGCACAACACAAAAGTGACTTAAACTGTCACTACCGTCGAGCTAGGCGGGGGTTTTAGCAACCAGCCACCTTAGCTTCACCCATGTCCCGCCTTTTTAACCATTTTTGGCTATCCACGAGTGATGCATGGTGACGTGCTGCTAAGATGGCGACGACAGGTTCCGCCAACTATTGGGCTGCGTCCGAAACCGCATACTGTACAGTAGGTACTGAATGAGATGAAGTACCTACTTACTTGCCGCTAAAACAGTAGGTACTGTAAAGTATGAATCCTGGTAGTATAAATGAGATTCGGACGCACTACATCCGCCATGTTGCTACATCACGTGACATACGTTGTCATCACGTCATGTCATTCCAGCGCGAACATCTTCTTCGTTGGATAACTCCTCTCCCGGGGCATCATTGGATAGTGAAGTGTCCATCTGATGCACACTGCAAAATCTACCCGGAAGTAGTAGGTCATCCGGGTACTTTTCGCATACTGTTTTTCGAATACGATGTTTTCAGACATACTACTCGCCTCGCCTACTGCTTTTCGCGTACTATATAGTATGGAAGTAGGCGCCGGTTTTGGACGCAGCATATGCTTCAAAAAAGCTCTTCACAAACCTATGGGTGACGTCATGGACACTACGTCCATATCATTTACAGTTTATGGTTACAACAGTAGCATGCCTGTAGACAATGCCTACTAGTGGTCTGGATGTGTAATTGCAGGTTGACGTGAACAACGACGCAAAAGTATGAACGAAAACTGACGCATAGCCCATGGCACTGGTTCCCAAACTTTTCATTTTGCAACACACTCAAATATGTATAATCGACCCAGAGACCCACCAACATAATAAATATGAGGAAAATACAAATTTTCCTCTTTTATAAGAGTAGTTTTTTATTTTCCTTGTCATTTTATTAATGAAATGTAAGTTTAATTGAAATATCTAATTAATTTTTGATATTTCATATAAAAATAATTGTCATTGCAAGTCTTTGAATGGGCTTAAGAGTTTTTGTGTCATTCACCACTACAGCAAAGTAACACTGCATGACCTTCCTTATCCCACTGTGCGACCCACAAATGGGTCCCGACACAAATTTTAAAAACCATTGGCCTATGGCATTGAAGCTACAGTGTAGGTCTGACACAGAAGTATGAATCAGGCTTAAGATGTTTTTATAAACGGGTGCATACTATATCACTATAGCAAGTTATCTTAAATTGGGTTGAATGCTAACTGGTATAAATACATAAGACTTTCCCATATTCATAACTCACCAACAATTCAGCTATAAATCTGTTTTTCATCTATTTCACACATCCAGGTACAAATTTAAAAGCAGAAAAACTAACAACAAAGTGCAACTTAACATGGAAAAGGTGTCCAGTTCCCTCAGGCTCTGCTTTAATGGCATCCTGAATCTGCAGCGTATCAGCAGCTACTCGCCGCATTTGCAAACCACATCTGAAGCAGTCGTGTGGTTGATAAGTTCGATTTCCTCATTTCATTCACCTGACCGGACTCACATGTCCCAGAGCCTTCATCTTCTATGCAACCTTTACCTTCATTCCTCTGTCATTTTTCTGATCTCGCTCCGTTTCCCTGCCTGTTCGTCATATTTCCAGTCTCTATTTCTCTCGATCATTCTCCCATCAGCCATTGCTGGGTGATCCTGCTTGTTTATATTTAATAAATCAAAATGGCACTGAATGAATGTATTTTATTAGAGAGGAGCTAATGGCGTGTTAATAGCGCTCTTGAGGACCATCAATGCTCTCTTGGTGCACCGTCTTTGACAGAAGGACAAGGGGCCATGAAGTCAAGTATGCATTCAGGAAAATAAAGGTTGCATGAGCTACAGTGTATCCCCACAGGTTCTCTGAGTGTGTGTGAGTATTTCTGTGTTTACATGTCTTTTTGTTAACCCAGGGTTAGATGGAATGGAAGATGCAAATGGAGAAAAGACAGAGGAAAGGCAAAGCGAAAGGGAGAGGACGAGGGAAGGGAATGAAAAGGAAAGAAGAAAGGAAAATGAAACGCAAATAGCTAAAATCAGTTGTTACTTCACCTTTTAATGCCCAATCCTGTTCTGTACACACCCATTTCAGTAATTTATGGGAGTGAGAATCGATTTTTAATAAACAAATGACATCCCGCAAACCGTATTTGGGTGATTCTCACGAAAACTTGGTTTTAAAAATGTCAAGCATGAAAATGTAAAAATTGCTTAAATTTACTTTTTTTCCCACCAGACATTGAAAAACAAAGTCTAGAGTAAATGGGAACATTAATTTAAAAACTTTTACTTATCATTTAACACTTTTTGTAACATAATTAAAAAAATTAGTCCTAAAAAATCTCATTACCGCAACAGTCAGAAAACATCAACACTGACATATTTTCAAAATGACATGACAAACCTGAAAGAACATAATTTGGAGATTCTGCACATGCATTTAAAGTCAAAGTATTATGCTTCTATTAATTAAATTAACATTTAATAAGCATCTGTTGCGGTAATGATAATCAAAATGTTGTGTAAGCATTCTGACAAGACAATATTTCAAATTAACTGTAAAAAAAATGATTTTACCTGGTAGCCATCTTGAAGTAACTGGTTTATGTGCTTGGTCACTCAAAATCAAACTTTATTAAAATTCTGTATGTGTGCTTAAACTGTTCTCAAAAAGTGTTGCGGAGGATGAGAACATCAGGCATGGACACATCATTTTTCTAATTTTTCTTCATTATTATTATACATGAATATTCAGTAAATATTTTTTCTGTCATCTAAAGTAGTCTAGCAAAACATCCATTTATTTTTTTTCTTAATATTTTTGTGTTAATTTGATTAAATTACAACATAACGTATGTTCAAACACAGCCGGACACATTGCGGTAATGAGAATTTCAGCAGAAAATGAGATAAAATTTACAATTATAAATTCTTATGTTGAAATCACACATTGTGCAAGGTAGAACACAGTATTGTGTTAATTCTGATGCTTTTTAGTGTTACTATATTACACATTTTAAAGCTAAAATCATTAGTGCAGTGGTGTTTCAATGGTTTCGTGAGAATCACCCATTTACAGAAAATCTGCATAGTGTGTACGGAACCAAACTCAACAACTAGTTGTTGATGAAGTATTTAAACGTGCGTCATGGGCATGACATGTTTCTTAAAAATCACAGAGGTACGACACGCGTTTGTTTACTAGTGTTGCCAGATCTTGCAAAAAACAAGCAAATCTCATGATAAACCGAAAAAAACTCAAATGCTTTACCCCAAAGACAAAATATTAAGACCAGCATGTAACGATTAATCGTGCAAATGCGTGTTTTCTCAATGAATGCTCTTGTGCAGAAATTCCAATTGTGCCAAAGAAGAAGCACCATTAAAAACACTATTCCAGGAAATGTCTATACGTATATTTATATTGCCGTTCGTCAAATAGTTTCAGGTATTTTTATGATAATAAAGAATATTTTGGTCAGTGCCGAAGGTGTAGTGGGCAGCGCTCCAACATGTGGTGCTTTCGTACTTTCAGCAACCCGAGTTCGATTCCCAGCCCGTGGTCATTTGCCGATCCCATACCCCTCTCTCCTGTACTTTCCTGTCTTCTCCTTACCGTCGGTTCACACCAGACGTGTTTAAGGCATCAAATTCGCGTCTAGTTTGCCGCTTGAACATTCGAGCGTGATAGCCTTAAAATTCTAGTCATCGAGACATTCATGCGGAAATTTGCGTCATGGGAGGCCTTCCATTGGCTTCTGCAACTCTGCTTGCTTTTGCCGCGGCAACGCTCAATTCGCACCATTCGCGTGAACTAGACACGCAAATGAGGCGGAATCGCGTCTACCGCGCTGCGCTAAACGCCTCATTAGAGCTGCGAGACCTCCAGACGCGCGGCAACGCATCTTTACATTGACTTAATAATGAAATTACTCGTGCTTGACACCTCTACCATGGCTGGTCTGAACACAGCATTACACACTGTCAAATAAAGGCAAAATGGCAAAAAAAAAACTTAAAACAAATAAATAAAGAATATTTTGAATGATTTTGTTTAACGAGTGTTGCTTTTTTAAATGCACATTATAAACTACTCCGACTCATAATGATTTTAGATGGACGATGGCATGATTCAATGCATAATCAGCCAAAGTCCGCATATTTATGCGGGGGTCGCATTTTTAAAAATACGCTGCACTTTCGGCGAATTAATAGCAGATTTCTGCTCGCAAAATATGCGGGCTTGCAAGATTTCATAATCCCTGCATTTTCGTATAGCAAAAAGTCATATATATCTTAGCAGAAAGTAGAAAAATTTTGCATTTACTTCACACATGCGCAGCCATGTTAGGAAGTGACGTAATTACGTGACGTGAACATCAATTTTGAAAGACGCAATTTTGGCAAGTTCCCGCAATTTCATTGCATAAAATTGCATAAATATCCTGCATATTCCATCGCATCAAGGATTTTTGCCCTCAACAATCAGAATAAAACTTGTTTTCTGGAAGGACTGTATAGTATCTCCAAATTGTTACATCATTAAAGGAATAGTCTACTCATTTTCAATATTAAAATATGTTATTACCTTAACTAAGAATTGTTGATACATCCCTCTATCATCTGTGTGCATGCATGTAAGCGCTGGAGCGCGCTGTGACGCTTCAATAGCATTTAGCTTAGCCCCATCCATTCAACGGCACCAATGAGAGACAAAGTTAGAAGTGACCAAACACACCAACGTTCCTCCTACCCAAGACGAGCAGTTATACAAGCAAGTTTGGTGGTACAAAATAAACCGTAGCGCTTTTCTAAGCGGATTTAAAAGAGGAACTATATTTTATGGCGTAATAGCACTTTTTGGAGTACTTTGACACGCCTGGAAAGTCCGCTCCCCTTCTCACTCTCATAATGGGAGAGGGAGGGTGTTACTGCGCCGAGTCGAAGTACTCCCAAAAGTGCTATTACGCCATAAAATATAGTTCCTCTTTTAAATCCGCTTAGAAAAGCGCTACATTTTATTTTGTACCACCAAACTTGCTCGTATAACTACTCGTCTTAAATAGGAAAAACGTTGATGTGTTTGGTCACTTCTAACTTTATCTTTGAATGGTACAATTGAATGTATGGGGCTAAGCTAAATGCTATCGAAGCGTCGCAGCGCGCTCCAGCGCTTACGTGCATGCACACAGATGATAGAGGGATGTATCAACAATTCTTAGTTAAGGTAATAACATATTTTAATATTGAAAATGAGTAGACTATTCCTTTAAAAGCTGTACTAGAATATTTTTACTCGTTACTAAAATGAATTTAATAATTTACTAAAACTTTTTGGAAATTAGTTGGAAAGGATAGCGAAGGAAAAGTAGCCAACAAGCACCAGGCAAACAAGGGAATATCCCAGTTGGCACCTCATGAAGTTAGTTGAAGAGTATGCAACGTTTCCATATAGGAAAACAGCTATTATTTTCTGGCTTGTATTATTTGATACATCTTGGCAACTGAACAATCCAAACCTTCAATTTGTGATCTTTCATCACAGATGAAAAAAGGCATTTACAGGTAATAACAAACGTATCTGTAATGAACATACTTACCAACATATCTGTAGCGTGCAGGTAGTGTTTGCTGGCCATGGATGCCTCCAGTTTCTGAGGAACTTGCTTGATGGTCTCAATCTCATCCAGAAGGCTGAGGACGTGTTTGTGCTCAACGCCCTCAATCCACAGCTTCCTCAATTCATCTCGCTTACAGTGAAGGAGCATCTTGCAGGACAACAGGTTCTCCTTAACCTAAGCCCACAAACACACACAATGTGAGAGAAAGTTGTGCATCAGTTCGTAGTTTTCTTTCACAGCTCTTAGCTTTCTGCATAATTATTTTCATGCCTGTTGGCAGCAGGGGAGAAGAAGCTAAACAAACATTTCATCGTACATTAAAGCCCGAGCGCGGTGTGCAGTTAGTGGCTAATTTACAAGGTCATTATTTCCAAAATGGAAGGCTTGTATAATTACTTGCAAATCTTAATGTTCCTTTTATGACGCCTCACCGTATTTTGGAGCTTTTGGGGAGGGGGGCATTGGTAATTAGTACATTTATAAGTTCTGAAAAGGAGCTTACAAACGTGTACAAATCCCAACGCTGGGTTAAAAAAACACAAGAATTAATGAACAGTTATTGTCTTTCATTTTCTTTTTTCATGCAAACGCTGCGTGACTCCTTGACTCAAAGCCGTCTTTCAAGAGCTCAATAAACAAACTCAGTCACCTGTGTCTTTAAATAATAATGAGGGTGTGAAGATGGAGATTGGAGGTCCCTGAGCACCTATCATCAAGAACTGAAAAAGGGAGCTGTAAGTCTGAGCGACTGCACATGTATCTGGAAAGCCAGCGCCTGTCTAACACCTAGGGGAGCACATGACTAAGAGTTACGGTTAAACAAACCACTAAGAAACAGATTAAACAACTGTTGATTTGGTTTTGATGCTCCCGCAAGATGTTGTTTACAACATGTAGTTTTCCTCTATTTTGTTCTCATTAGTCATTCCCTGGATAAATTATATGATTTAAAATTATCTAACTCTTACAATAAGAGAAATAGACCAGTCTGATGGTGCTTTTATTCTTTTTTGAAGCTTAAAAGATGTAGTCCCCATTCAGTAATACTACATGTCAAAGAGCAACCGATTTGTCTCTCAATGATGTCTTATTTTATGAGAGCGAGTTCAGAATTTTAGCTTGTGGTTTAACTAATCTTTCAATAAGTTTATACATTCACTTTAATGCAGATGCTTTATACAAAGTGACTTACACTGCATTCAAGCTAAACATGAACGGCTCAGGCCCTGTTTATATTAGAGCATTTGCGTTTTAAAACAGCATTTTAAAATGAAAACGATCCTCGTTTATACTGGCATTTTAAAAAGAATCTTCATCCACACTATACACCACCATAAATGCATGAAACATGACCAATCATGTAACTGGGCATGCGCATAAAAGTGTAAAATAACTTATTACTCTAATAATAGCTTACATTTGCGCGTTTATGCAGCCTAGGGGTGTGCGATATTGACAAAAAGTCATACCTGGATCCTTTGCTGGCAACTACAACAGACACTATTTTTGAACCTATAAAAATGTGTTTGGGAAAGTCTTATACTGTTCTAGCTCCCCCCTACAACATATCAATATGACTAATATATAATAATGACGTTGAGTTTATTGTTTTTATCAATTTATATTCTCAAAACTTATCAACAAAACATCGATTAAAATTAAGAGACAAATTATCTGAAACGAAATTCATTTTAAAGTAGCAAACAAAACTTACATTAAACTGGAAAATAATGTCTGACCCATTACAATTCTCCCTTCATATTGGCCTTTACAACGCCTATGTGGCGTTTAAAATTACAGTCTATCTTTCGTAAGCTAACTAAATTTAAACAAAACATAAACACATTACAATAATTCTCAAACACAACAATACTCAAACATTAATATAAAACAGACATTATCTATAAGGATACATGTTAAAACAATCCGATATAGCATAATGGCTGGTTGGTAGATGTTTACTATTTTTGGCAAAACCTCCGTTGCAAACCAACATTTACATGAATAAAATAGTTTTTACTTTGAAAATGATGCACTGTCACGTTAACATCAGCTGTTCGTTTACATAAGACTCCGTCTACGTTCATTTACACTCAGAGCAACGTCTGAGTTCTCAAACTAAAACAGGGTCTTCAGCGTTTGCGAACGAATCCGTTTATGAGGGTCGAAAACGGTGATGTAGTGTAGATGAAAGGCGTAAACGTAGCAAAAGTAACGCGTTTTAAAGGATAAACGTATTAATGTAAACATAGCCTTAGATGCAAAAGCCACTAAATGCCACCTTGGTCAAAAATGAGATAATGATATCGACCGAATGTTCTTAGCATGTATTATACGTTAATCAAATAATTTCGCTTCAAAACCGTTGTCATGACAATTTTAGTAAAAGTAAACGTAAAGTCGCATACGTCAAGGTGCGAGAGGTTTTTTTTTACCTGCAAAGGAGGTTTATTTAATATATTAGGATACTCACCAAAAATGCTAATTTATAAGAAAACACGTTAGACAAACTGACTGGCAATTGAACCTATGACCTATGCCCTGCTAACACCAGTGCTAATTTCGTTGACGAAGACGATGACGAAAAATATTCGTCAACGAAACTTTTTCACGGACGTAAACTAAATAAAAACTAAATAATAGCAAAGAGTATAGAAGCACAAGAGGGGAAACTCTCATTCGTTTTTGGCATCAGTCACAGGTGGCGCTTCAGTAGCGCGGCCGCCATTTTGGAATGAAAATTCTCACAGCCAATTCATTCTCAATTCATTCTCAGCGAATCTCACAGACAAATCAGAAGCCAAATAGTAAGTTTCTTAAATTAAAATTTTGTTCACTTGCTACACCTACACGAAATGCTGTATTGTCTTGTATGTATGTGTTGATTTGTTGTTGTTATCAGTTGTGGATCACAATCATTAAATAGATACACATTTGAGGTAGTTTTTTCTTGCTTTATTATGTAATTCTATTTTATGCTACTTTACACATTTACTATTATTATTAGTTACCAACTCCACTAGGTATGACATATATTTTTGTACATATTAATCCCCTGGATCCCGATACAAACATTATAATCTTATAGAACATGATGCATTGTTCTGTCTGTTAGTGTTATCCTACAGTATAATTGCCACTTTGGGACAGTGGCTGTGTTTTTTTTTACTTAATCCATTTCGAGCAATTCAGATGTAGGCTATATGTGTGTATATTTGTATGTATATGGAGCCAAAATATTATGTGTGGATGAGTTTATGTCGGTATGTATGTATGTAAAATTAGCCTATATAAAAGTGGAAGACTTGTCTAAATATCTGAAAATAAGCTGTAAAAATGGATTAATGATCACTGGTCTGATTGTATGTTATTCTGTGTTATCATCATTCAGTTTGAATTTGAGCTTTTAATGTACAAAGTAGCTGATATTGCCATTACTTCTAGTTGACTCTCGATTCGCTTTCATTCCAAAATGGCGGATTCGTGGGGCTGCTGCTGGGCGCTGGTGTTGCAATGGAACGTTCTAATGAGTTTCCCCTCTTGTGCTTCTATACTCTTTGATCGAAGTCAGATATGATGACGAAGACTGTAACGAAATATAACTGACACTTCAGTCAACGAATAAAAATAAGACGAAAATGTTAGGGAGGGACGAATTGAGAAGAGATCCAATCAGACCTACTCATTTTGGGAAGTTGGGAAGAAGTCCAATCAGAGCGAATCTTTGAGGGTAGGTTGATCTATGCAGATGCAGAGCCATTTTAAAAAGCCGCGGCAAAGTTCGTTTTCACAACAGGTTGTTTACATTATATTTAGTTGTACAGTCTTAGTTACCCAGCTTTGTCTGATGTCAGTTGACTTCGCTCGTTAGCAACACGCTAACGTTTTGCTGTACACCCAGTCCGGAGACATGTCTCAATGACAACAAAAATGTCAGAGCTAACTTCTAATCTGGTCACACTTCAAATATTACAACAAGACTGCCTGTAAAGACGACTCATCCAGAAATACATGCGACGGTAAACATACACGCTAAGGTTATTTTATCAGATAAACCACCGTGTTTTCGCTAAACTTGGAATAACAGAAACTAAAGGAATACACATCTGAACTGTATTGATTGCATTGGATTGTCTGAATTAATACTGAGTATAAATATTCAATGTCCTTAAATTGAAATAAATGTGTAACGTTACTATTATAGTAGATGTTGTGGTGTTGACTGGACAAAGTGCATGTGTGTGTCTGTCTGTGTCTGCGCATGCGCGCATGTGTGTGTCTCTGTGTGCATGTCATTCAGGGAGAATGCATATCTTTTTCAGATACTATGTATATTTTTTTAGGTAGAGCGGGCCTTATGCTTAATTTATGCGAGATTATCTTTTGTGAAAAAGCCACGGTCAGTGTTTTTGACATTTAGAATAAAATAAAATACGTGTCTTGTATAACAACCATTAAATCTGTGTCTGTATTGCATATTCAAACGTTAATACCATTCCATAAAAGACTGATGATACTTCCAATGACTAAAAAACAAAAAAATGTAAAAAGTAAGTGGATGTGTTACACACCTGTTTGATCTTGTTGCGAGAGCTGGTGATTCTCTCTGTGATGCTCTGGTAGGTGCGGATGGCCGTAGTGAGTTCTGTGTAGTGCTGAACGATCAGCTCGTCCAGATCATGGTCACACTTTTCGTACGCCTCCTCCAAGCGGCCCTTCTCTGTCTCTCGATCCTGCACATCAGCGCTGCTGGACAGTGTCCTGAAGAAAAGATCAAAAACACATGAAACCTTCACATATTAAAATGAACTTCAAACTGATTTTGATTAATTTAACTGCACCTTTTCAAAATGAAAAGATCATTTGTTTTCTTTAAAGGATACATTTCACAAGACTTTATGATCTTTGGTGTCCCCTTTGGTATGTATGTGAGGTTCTAGCTCAAAATAACATATAGATAATTTATTATAGCATGTTAAAATTGAAGGTGTGAGCAAAAATGTGCCATTTAAATGCAAATGAGCTGATTTCTGCACTAAATGTCAGTGCCGTGATTGCATAGTGCAGATTAAGGGGCGTTATTATCCCCTTTTGACATCACAGGGGGAGCCAAATTTCAATTACCTATTTTTTCACATGCTTGCAGAGAGTGGTTTACCAAAACTAAGTTATTGGGTTGATCTTTTACACATTTACTATAGGTTGATAGAAGAACTGGGACCCAAACATGGAAAAAGTCAGATTTTCATAATATGTGCCCTTTAAAAAGAATATTAGTCTATAAAAGAAAAGTAGTCTATATTTCAAATAATCTATTATGATGGCATATGATATATCTGTTTGAAGAACAGACCAAAATTGACAAAAGAATCCTGACTCAACTTCATGTTGTTATAAACCTGTATTTATTTATTCTGTTAATATATATATATATATATATATATATATATATATATATATATATATATATATATATATATATATATATATATATATATATATATATATATATATATATATATATATATATATATATACTATAGAAATCAATAGGTATATTCAACTGTGTGCTCTCTTACCATTCTTTATCAAAATATCTTTTGTTTTCAAAAAATAAAGAAACTCATACAAATTTAAAACAACATGGGAGTGAGTAAATGACGATTTTTTTTTTTTTTTTGGGTGAACAATTCCTTTAAAATTGTAAATGTTCATTAGAAGTACTGTAACAATGACTTGATTCATAAACAAAGGATAAGTCTAACACCTTTAAATTTCACACAAAGCCAATTTTTAGCAGACTTGGAATAAAGTCACTTGGACCACATTTATGATACTATTATGGTGCTTATTTGTCATTGTGTAGCCTCACTTCCAGTTTTCAATTACTTCAATAGCACCGGAGAAAATGCATTCGACTACATTACATTACTAATCTTCTACAAAGAACAGCATGAATGCTACAGACACTGTAAACTCATCCCATCATCATTATATTGCATACATTCGGACTGATGTAAAAGGATTTTGGCCATTGCAACATTTTCACATTCCATCATCAGACGCCCACCCACTCCGAGAGAGCCATAGGGGCCCGTGCCAATTCAACGAGTGTCCCTGACGGCAGACTGCCAGACAGCACCACTCAGCTCTCAAAATCTTTCCTGACTCATTTCCACTGCGGCGTGGCTTTAAATCACACAGCAAAAAAGCCGCACACAATCTCCCAAAAGAGCTCATTACAGTCATCACACTCCCTAGAGCTCAGAGAGGAGGAGAGAGAGAGCTTAAGAAAAAGACAGAAAAGTAGAGCCAGTATTCAATGTAAAAGCACATATCCAGCTTCCACCAGTGGACTCGCTCTTTCGTGACCTCTCTAAATTGGCCTGAGGACATCTTAATGGAAATGGATGAGGGGTATAAAAGAGCTATGTGATGGATCGCTTGAGAGCTTTCAGTTCAATGACACTCCATGTCAGAAAATTAAAAATCTATGTACATTAAGTTGATGTTTGATGCTGGACGTGTGTTATTTGGATAAAAAAAACTTAACCAGCCATTAAAAGAAGTTAGGAATGACTGCAGGTAGCAAATAAGCAAAGTTTTGAGATGCCTTGTCACCTAAGTTATCTATTCTAGACATAAATATAGATAGGACCTGCTGTCAAAATAGAGACCAAATCCTAACATAATACTTTCTACCTAGAAACTAATGGAGTGCATACCAAGACAGTATTTATAAGAATATGATGTTCAAACGATGTTGATCAGTATGCAAATCACTATTCTTGTCTACTTACAAACATTATTTATTGAATAACGTCTAAATGAAGTATAACGTCTTTTTAAAAATACAATCAAATTAAGCAGATGGGAAATATAGTTTCTATAAAGAATTTATATTTGACATAAATACTGAAGAATAACAGGATGTATCGTTAGCAAGAATGCTAAGTGGCTGTCCATCACTGCACTTTGCCTCGTGCAGACAGGACTCAGACTAGTGAACGCAAGCTGGACCGCACGGACATCATATAATTATATCGCTCACCTTATGACAGAGATAAGCAAACCAGAGGGGTCTTTGCTTTTGGAGACAGCGCTCCTGTATCTGCCTGTGTCAGCTGCCATCTTTCCGCTACCACCCAAACAACGAACGGCCTCGTGACAGAGAGCACAGCCAATGGGAATCCTTTCTCGGATTGATCAGCTGATCGCCAGCTTGCAGGGAAATGTAGTTTTATCTCATACTCGTTTTCAATTGTGAATGATTTTCTTACCAAAGAAACAGGGGAATGCTGTACTACTAGTATGCCAGTAATAAAAGAATACATATTATGCATAAAAAGTGTATCACAATCTAATAATAATTTACACAATCTAAGACATTACATTGTTCATATAGGGGCAGGGTTTAGATTAATCCAGGACTAGGCCTTAGTTATATCAGGATATTTAAGTAGTTTCAACAAACAAACCTTACAAAAAACATTACTGTTGTGGATCTTGAGACAAAACAATAGCACTGATATATGTTAAGATTAGCTGCTTCCGTATAATTGTGATTAATCGCATACAAAATAAACGTTTTTTGCATAATTTATGTGTGCACTGTTTGTAATTATATATATATATATATATACGAAACTCTTCATATATATATATATATATGAAGAGTTTCGTTGCAAAACGAGATAACCACCGTTTTTTAAATTGTTCAGAAATCTCGTTTTTGGTTGTGCATTCCAATTAATTTCAATGCAACTGCAGATTTAAACCTTCATAACTTAAAAAATACAGCTAAGTAGCACCATAAAACTAAATAATAACATGATAACATAATAATAAACATGTTTTGTCAAAAATGTAAAATATATATATAAATTACAAACGGGCACACTCATAGATTATACACACACACGTTAATGTTTGTATTTAATGAACATTTACATGTATATTTATATATTGATATATATTGATATATTTTATATTATAAATAAAAATAAAAATATACCTAATTATATATATATTAAATTCATACATGTATGTGTGTATTTATATATACATAATATATATAAACACAGTACACACACACATATATTATGCAAAGACAAACTTTTTATTTGGTATGTAATTAATCACGATTAATCTTTTGACAGCCCTAGTTAAGATATGTCAGTGCAAGATGTTTTGAAATTAAAGCAGTTCAAACATGCGTTTTAGTCAGATTTGAAGAATTTCTTAATTTTTCATTCATTTCTTTCAAGTGACAAAGATCACAAACTCCCCTGTGACTCAAAATGTATAATAATAATAATAAGTTTGTATAATAATACAAACAAATATATAATATACAAACAAAATATACTGTACATAACAAATGTGTATAGACACTCACAAAAATATAAAATAATTATTTCTTATATTTATTCTAATATTTATTTATTTTATTTATATGAAGCACACAGAGAGAGAGAGAGAGAGAGAGAGAGAGAGAGAGAGAGAGAGAGAGAGAGAGAGAGAGAGAGGGTGAAGGTTGTTAATTGCATTCTGTTTCTTGGATATATTGCTTTGGCTCTGCTCCACCTGTATTCTTTGACGATCTCTGCTGTAACAAACCAGGGAGGAAAGAGCATTGATTGTGTGGGAGAGGGTCGATCTGGCAGTCTCTTCTTTGACTGATGTGTCCGTGGACAGCAGAGATAACATAGTGGGCAATTTTGTGCCCCTTCAAAAAAGGAAACAATCACTGAGAAGCTGAGGATATTTTTCTTTTAGCTCCTCTGAGTCCAGTCAAACCCAAAAGTTCTTATCAGCTTCCTCCGAGGCCGATCATTTCTGAACAATCTACTGTCCTCTGCTGATGACACAGGACTCAGGTTATTTCTCATCACCAAGTTCAGGATAAAAGGGTTGTCACATTGACATCTAAGGGCATCACAGACAAAGACAGCCACCCACTGAAGGACAGAAGGCTTAAATGCCCACAGCAATCTTTTGACATGAAGAGTTCTTTCTTTTTAACTGGTCTCTCCATGTAGCATAAAACGAAATCTGGGAAAACATGAACCTGAATTTTTTTTTATGGTATGATTGTTAGCTTTTACAAATTTGCTAATGTGTATGAAGTAGGCTACAGTACATTTTTTCTCCTTTTTTATGCTTTTTATTGTGCATTAACAGGCAATACAATAAGACAAAAATATATATAAAGTAAGATAACAATCTCAACAAATGTTTTAAGGAAGGAATAAATAAAATAAATAATAAATAAATAAATACATAATATAATAATAATAATGGTAATTTAAAACTTAGACATCAGGGTCATTTAAAAGTTTAAAGTCATTCAACAGTTTAAATGACCTTCTTCCCCTTTTTAAATTTTACTTAACGATTTACAATAAATAAAAGCAGAAAACGTTGGCTTTACTTTCATATATTTACATTTATAAATGTAATATTTCTCCATTAAAAACAAATTATTAAATTGAAAAGTGCTAACAGTACATACAATATATCGACAATATAAGGTGTCTAAAAGTAAATTGAAAATAAGAAAGAGGATAATTATATATATATTTTTAAATAATTTTAACGGTATTTTATTGTATTATTAATGCATTTATATACAAATGGTGGCTATATATGCAAAATACAATAAATCAGTCTGTTTATTTTTTTGACCAATAGAAACATGTTTAACACTCAACACTTTCCGCTCATCCAATGAGAATCGTTTTTCTTTGTAGCCCCAGGTGGGCGGGGCTGAACCCGGAAGCCTACTGTGTTTCCCAGCGGGAATGTGTGACACTGCTGTCCGGGCATTATAACCCAAGAACTGTCATCTGTAGCACTATTTAAAGTTCATAAATTACATGAAGTTTCTGGTTAAACGCCAGCGTGTTCGTGTTTAGCAATGGGGGCTAACAGCAGCACGCGCCGCGTGTCTTTTGAGTCGGATGAGAATGAGAACATAACCATAGTGAAGGGCATAAGGGTGAGTGACACGTGCATATGTTATCCTCCACCTGTCAAATGCAGCTCACGTATACTGTTGCATGGCTTACATACACATTAACTGTGATATCGATCTTTGCTGGATCGTGGAGGAAGCCGGTTATAAAGTTAATCTAACTTAGTTAACTGTATAAGCATCACACCCCCCTCTACAAAACAGTGTTGATCTGCTGCTATATACTAGGTTTTGCATCCCCTACTTTGGAGTTTGCATTTGACATCCCTGAAAGCATCAGAGGAATTAATTTTTTTGTAAAAAAAATAAAAATAAACAGACACCTGTTGCAGTTCAAGCACCATGACTGTAACATTACTCTTTTTCCCCAACACTGATACTTAAGTCTCGGTGCCCTGCTTTACACAAGCTGTGAGTAAAAACTGGTAATGTATTCACAAGGTTTACATGCATTAGTTTTTTTTTTATAAGATTTATCCTACTATTTGATGCTTTCTGATATTATGCTTTGTTAAAAACTTCCAACCTTCCAGTACTCAAGTATTTAATAAATTTTATTTGATGAATCAACATTGATTTGCGTTTAGCCTGTGCTTATTGCTCTTGCATTGCTCCGTTTCTGTTGTTCTTCAGCTCTCAGAGAAGGTCATAAACCGCATGAGGGAACCTTCAGACCCATCAAAGGCCCAGCCACCCTCCAGAACCCCACCTGCTTCTCCCCCTGTGGTTGATCCTCTGCCAGCACTGGTGCCAATATCTCCTCCATTTGACCCCCGTCCACCTCCTCCAGCGCCCGAGTCAGTAAAACTCCCCCAACCTCCACCTGTGACCTCCCCTGCACCATCTCAACCTGCAGGTGAGTCCATTGCTGTTTATTTTATTATAACCCCCCCACCCTCCCCATCAAATCTGCTGTTGCCCCTCATTGTTCAGAGGTTTCCACACTTCCTGCCCCTGTGGAGCCACTAACACCTCCTTCCCCTATTGAGTCCTTTTCTGCCCTTTCTGCTTCTAAATCTTTCTCTGCTCCACCTGTGGTAATAGCAGCATCTTCAGCTGACCCTCTTTCTCCTGTGCCTTTCACTTTTGAAACTATTCCCCACCCTCCTCCAACTACAGAAAAACTTGTTGCTTATCCACCACTTTCAGCTAGTAAGTCAATTCTACTTAATTTAAATTAATAAGGTAACACTGGCACACGTGTCATATATATTTTTTGTCTTGACTGTGAAAATGTAAATTACTCACTGAAGTCTTTAATTTATACAATGCACTTCATAGCCATTTGTAAATGTTAATAAATAAATAAATACATAAAATAAATATATTTGCACACCCTTGCGAAAGGCCAATATTATTCGTCAAATCATTCCTGGCCTGGCAGTTTTTTAGTCTTATACACGCATCAATCAGTAATTCACAGCCAGCAGCTCTGTGTCTTTCTTTGATAAAGATTTATTTGGAATACTAAAGTATAGATTTTTAAAAATTAGTCGAACAGATTGGCTAATATTTTATTTTTCCTAAAAGTTAAGCCCTCTTGACGTGAGCGAACGGGCCTGGGTACTTCTAGATTATGATTCATAGCTTGTGCCTGATTGCTAATGAAACAATTAATTCTAACTTGTAATAGAGTTAATGAATCAATGATGTAATTAGGAACTCCACTTAAGCCACTCCGGCCTCCAAGGTACCGCAATCGGTGTCCGCTCCCAAAAGCGTGTTGAGTCGATGAAATATTCAACCATTTTGCTTTTCATTAAAAATAATGCTGCTCTGTCTGTTAATAGATCTAACAATCGGAAGTGCATGTGTCGTTTTGAAGGGATCTAACTGACACACCTACATCTAAAAGGTACAAAAGCTGTCAGATGCGGCACTCTATCAATATTTGCACAAACATACTGATATCTTAACTCTTTCCCTTCCAGCTTTTAAAAAAAGTTGCCAGTCAGCGCCAGCATTTTTTATGATTTTCACAAAAGTTTAATGCCTTCCAGAAAATGTTCTTCTTTAAATATATAAACATACAATATATCAAATGAAAGAACAGACCCTCTGCTTTAAAAAAACATTAGAACCTTTTTAGTGGTTATTTATGTTAAATACGTAAGAAATAATTAACGACAGGCTGTTGAATTATAAGAAAATAATGCACACCCAAGGCGTCAGCAGTTACACTGCGGGCGTGCATTATTTTCGAATAATTCAAAAGACCGGAGTCAATTATACTACGATTACCACAAACATTGCTCTGGTGCTTATTTTTAAGACATTTGACAAGTTAGGTGTGCTGTTTACAAAAGAATTATAATTTTCTCTGTCTGTGGAGTGTTACACAATTTTTAATGCATCTTTAATAAAATACTTTAAAGTCTCCCTTTAGTCAATAATTGTTTCACTTAAAACTCATATTTGAGCATCATTACCTGTCACAGTCAGTACTACACCCTTTTCCCTTAAGTATACACAGACAGATCTATAAATATGCACATTAGTCTTTGCCTCCACTCTGTCGCACCACCTCGGACCATAGATATATGTAAATAGATGCTACATTCGTCAGTTTTTAGACATGTAACTGCTAATTTCGGTTTCACACAATGCATACGTGAACTGCGTGTTTGAAGCACAGATCTTAAAGTACTAATGTTAACTCTTTCCTCGCCAAAGTGCCAGCTCTTTATGATTTGCACAAAAGTTTAATACTGCGTTCAGACCAGCCACGGTAGAGGCGTCAAGTGCGAGTGATTTCAATGTTAAGTCAATGTAAACATGCATGTAAACAGGACAAGCTCCTGATTGGTTAACTAACCACGTTTTTCCGCCAAAGTTCACATTTTTCAACTTGTGCGTTTCCCGCGGCAACGCTCAATTCGCGCGATTCCGCCTCATTTGCACGTCTAGTTCGCGTGAATTGAGCGTTGCCGCGGGAAAACGCGAAAGTTGAAAAATCAGAACTTTGGTGGAAAAACGTGTCGTGATAACCAATCAGGAGCTTGCTCTAGTGGTGACGTGATTACAGGAAGCGAGCGGAGTCGCAGAAGCCCATCCCTTCTAAATATATAAACATACAATATATCAAATGGAAGAACAGACCCTCTGCTCTCAAAAAAAAAAACTATCTTCATTTGTTCTCTTTGTTTTACCTCTTAATACAAAATTTTGCGTAAAAAGCTAAGATAATTTTGTTAGAGATCAGATTAAGAACGATCAAAACATACACAGAATTTTTACTGTTTTTGAATCAGTGGATGCTTCAGTGTTTTATAAGTTGGGTAAGAGCACCACCTAGTGGATAATAGCTGAAATATGAATTGACGTAAGAACTCGTCAATGGTGGGGAGAGAGTTGAAGCACTGAGCGGCAAGTCTATGCGGCATCCCTACATAATATCTATAACTCGAACTACTTATCCACCTGTATTGATGTGATTGGTTACATGTTTGTGACGTTGGAAACCAAGGCAATGTTAAACCGCTGCAATGAGACCGTCTCCAATTTTATGGAGAAACCCTTACGAAAATTAACCATGGTTTTACTACAATAAAAAAAAAAGGTTACTGTAGTAAAATCATGGTTTTGCTAATAGTAATCAATACGCCCAAAAACATGATTACTACACTTTTACCACCAAAACCCACATGATTAATTTTCATTAAAGGAATAGTCTACCATTTTGCCATATTAAACTCTGTTATTACCTCAACTTAGACGAATTAATACATATCTATCTTTTTTCAATGTGTGCACTAGGGCTGCACGATTAATCGTTTTTAAACCGAAATCGCGATGTGAATGGATGCGATTTTCGAATCGCAAGAAATGCGATTATTTCGATTCAAAACTATTAACTATAACAATCATCTAGTACGCAGTTTTTGACAGTTCGCTTCATGCGCATTTTACGTTTGATGCAGTTTAGACCAATAGAGTGCATGAACACTGAGGTGCTGACTACACGTCATCACACCATTTGGAAAACATGAGCGCGAGCAGCAGTTCAACTCCTCAACAAAGTGTACGGCCATATGATTTCCGCGATGCGGAAAACACGGACAGAATCGCGAAATGCATACAAATGGAATTAACTGCACAACGCGGAATGTCATGAAGTTGGCAGATTTTGGATTCAGTCATTTTAAAAACGCATTATAACTCATTAACCGGCAAATGAAAGGACAGAAATGCGCGAAAACATTTCCCTTTTGTGTAATGTTGGACTTAAAGAAAGGTGTATATACGTCCGTTTCTCGTCATGCATCGCAAACAATGACAAACGCCTCATCAGACTATAAGCAGGTTTCATTAAAGCCTGGAACACAGCAGACGAAACAGGTACATTATACTTTCTTGCACGCGCACATCTGCACCGCTTTGAATATTTACAGGCATGAGGGTTCAGGAAGCGCGCACACAGAGAGCAGTCAGCACACGCGTGATCACTAAACTTAAGTTTTCTTTCTTGTCTAAGTGAACATAAACAGCTGGATGTTTATCAGTAGGCTATATTGAAGCAGAGCAGTTTAGCTGTCTTGTGTCTTAAAGTGACAGTAACCTGGTGCTTTCTGTGTCAGAAATGTTTATTACACACCAAAAATTAAAATTACTCCTTACTCTTAACTGAACAAGCTTCTGCAGCTCCACATTTAAAATCCTACAGTGAGGACTGTGCAGTCTTTTATTAATATATTTACATTTATTACAGATGCCTGAAAAGTAAAACAAGATGAGTATAGTCTTATGATTAAAAGAAAAACTAAACATTTGCTTGTCAGATGCATTGTTGTAGTGACAGCCAAAATACATTGGCCTATATGTTATTTTAAATAAAACTTTCAAAAAAAAAAAAAAATTAAATTGTATTTTTTTTTTTTAATGTTCTTAGATTTAAAAAAAAAAAGTTTGTCTGAAGAATAGCAAAGTCCTGCAGACAACTTGGTACAATGTTTAAGAGGTTTTAAATAAACAGTAGCACAGCATCTTTCTTTGGTGCTATTAAAACCACCACAACAAACCTGGATGTACCTCTTTTATTATATACTAATGAATCGCACTTTAAATCGCGAATCGCAATTTTGATCAGAAAAATCGCAATTAGATTTTTTCTCCGAATCGTGCAGCCCTAGTGTGCACTGTACAGCGCGTCATGAATGTGATAGCATTTAGCCTAGACCCATTCATTCCTATGGTACCAAACAGGGAAGCCACCAAACACTTCCGTGTTTTCCCTATTTAAAGACTGTTACATTAGGAGTTATACCAGTAAGTATGGTGCCACAAAATAAAACTTTTTTTGGTACCATAGGAATGAATGGGGCTAGGCTAAATGCTAACAAATTCACAACGCGCTGTACAGTGTACGCATTGAAAAAAGATATGTATGTATTAATTCCTCTAGGTTGAGGTAATAACATAGTTTAATATGGCAAAAGGGTAGACTATTCCTTTAAGGAAAATACTTGCAGTGGTGTCGAAATGTGGTAAATGTGCACATGGTTTGTCTTAAAGGAATAGTCTACTCATTTTCAATATTAAAATACGTTACCACCCCAACCAAGAACTGTTGATACATCCCTCCACCATCTGTGTGCATGCACGTATAAGCGCTGGAGCGCGCTGCGACGCTTCGATAGCATTAAGCTTAGCCCCATTCATTCAATTGTACCA
Source organism: Misgurnus anguillicaudatus (assembly GCF_027580225.2). Classification (NCBI taxonomy): domain Eukaryota; kingdom Metazoa; phylum Chordata; class Actinopteri; order Cypriniformes; family Cobitidae; genus Misgurnus; species Misgurnus anguillicaudatus. The sequence goes on from NC_073337.2 coordinate 23,381,673, forward strand.
TTTAGAGATAAAGTTAGAGTTGTAGTTATACAAGCAAGTTTGGTGGTACAAAATAAAACGTAGCGCTTTTCTAAGCGGATTTAAAAGAGGAACTATATTTTATGGCGTAATAGCACTTTTGGGAGCACTTCGACTCGCCTGAAAAGTCCGCTCCCCTTCTCACTCTCATAATGGGAGAGGGAGGGTGTTACTGCGCCGAGTCGAAGCACTCCCAAAAGTGCTATTACGCCATAAAATATAGTTCCTCTTTTAAATCCACTTAGAAAAGCGCTACGTTTTATTTTGTACCACCAAACTTGCTCGTATAACTACTCGTCTTAAATAGGAAAAACGTTGATGTGTTTGGTCACTTCTAACTTTATCTCTAAATGGTACAATTGAATGAATGGGGCTAAGCTAAATGCTATCGAAGCGTCGCAGCGCGCTCCAGCGCTTACGTGCACGCAAACAGATGATAGAGGGATGTATCAACAATTCTTAGTTAAGGTAATAACATATTTTAATATTGAAAATGAGTAGACTATTCCTTTAAAGAATGCTAAAAACAACACATAGACATATAAACAAAAATAAAAACCAGATTTTTGCCCACAGGGGGACTTTAATAAAGTCCAACAATGTCAATTGTTCAAAGTTTGACATCATTTAAGTATTTTAGCATTTAAATTGTAAACACTGAAAATATTGCTGACTCATTTTGTACGTGCAGGCGTATGCAAATGTGGCTCCTTTCGAAATGCTTTTTAGAATATAAATATCCTCACCAGCTAATGTCACCTCATACCGACCAACAATAGCATATAGCAAAACAATGCTTCGTGACTGTGACATAAACTAAAAGCTAACAAAAACCTTAAAATATAAATAAACAGCCCTTTGTATGTCCTGTTTTAACAGGAAACACACCAACTCATGCTGTGCCAAATATTGCAACAAAACAACAACTTTATCCACATATTTCTATATTCATCCCACAGTCTGTCGTTGTGATGCTTCAAGTGGCGTGACTTTGGCACATCTTCGCGTAATTAGGCACATCTAATGTGTATTGAAACAGTGTCTGTCAGGTGAAATGCGTGTGAAAATGTATGTGTGCCCTCTTGGACTTTAATGGTGGTGTCGGCTGCAGAGTCTGTGGGCAGCAGCTGACACATTGAACTGGCTGTACTTCGAAAAGAGGGAAAAGAGATGCCCGCCCGCGTCGCGCATAAGGAGACAACCTCCTGTTAATGAGACACAGATCTGCTTAATGAGCTCTACCATGGAGGCACAACACTTTCTCTCTTTCTCTATATATCTATAACTCCCTACGCCTCATTCTCTCTCATGCTTTTCTGCTCACGCTTGGTTCATCTTTCTTGTTCGCCCATTTTCTTTGGTACGCTGATGATTGGAATGGTCGGTGTAGGTTTGTGATGCACATATGAAGTAAACTGGGATTGTTTTACTTCAACTATTGAGATAATGTAGAGTCAGCCGGTTTTTATTGTAGAAATAATCCCTTAAACTGTGATCAGGACTAGACGTGAAGTGTATCACACTGTAGGGGCTTATTTCACGATAACACCTGGCTGCCTGTACATTATCCCGCTTCTTACATGGCTATTTACCTCATAAGTAAGGTAAGGAACATAACATATTGATTTGAAATATTTTATTAGCTCATTTTTAACGAATGCTGACCTTCCGTGAGGAAAATCCACTTACTTTCGATTTTAACTCTTTTCCTGTCAGCGTTTTAAAACAAAGTTGCCAGCCAGCATTTTTATGATTTTCACAAAGTTTAATGCCTCCAGAAAATGTTCTTCTTTAAAGTGCCCATCTTATGACTGCTTTTCCACAAGTTAAATAAGTGTATGAGTTTATAAAACATGTTTCAAAAGTTGTTTGCTCGAAATAGTTTGTAGGAAAAGATTGTTACCCATCTCTAGTAGCCTCTGTTTCAGTGCATTTCAGATTGTGCCGTTTTGAGCCAGTCATTACATATTTATGAGCTGCTGCTCCTTTGATCACGCCCCACTTCTAACGTCATGTGCCCGTGCATCAGAAAAGCCGGGTTGGTAAGGCCCGGTCTCAGTTAGTTTGGCAAAACACTTTTAGTTTGGCAAAGCACTATTGCTTAGTTCATGTAGAATTGAAAAATAAAGCCGTTAAATATTTTTTTAACTTTCGAAACCACGCTGCAAACTATCTAGCCTGCAAAAAAATATCTATATAGCCTACTGTCTACAATATTATTCACAATATTATATTATTACTATACATTTAAAAGATATAATTTACGCGATTAGCATCAATGTATGGTCTCTGTTTTGAGATACAGATGCTCTAGCATCATAAATGTAGTTTGTAACAGAAGATGACAACATGCAATATATAACGTGACTGACTTCTTACCTTTTGTGTTGATATAACGATCGCGAATCGAATCAAGTCTGTTTCAGATGTGTGAATAATCCATGAAAGTCCAATAAAATCCAATGACCATTTTTGTCCACAAATGCGTTTAATCCGTGAAATTTAGATACATAGTCTGTTGTTTACATCAGATTTCGCATGAACGTCTTATCGCCTACAATCTGAGGACTATTTGCGTTGTAAAACACTGTATATAAGATTACTCTTTAGGTTCCAATAAACACGCGTTAAAACTTTGTTTTTAAAAGTAGGCGGGAGTATAATCCATAATATCCAAATAACGCTGTTATTTCCGTGAGACATGATAACAGCATAGAGGGTATCAGCGAAGTGACTGACTGCTCTGTGCTCTCTAGCTACCTGTGTGGTGGAGACCTGCGAGTGGGGTGGTGGGCGGGAAAATTCAAACGGAATGTGACGAAACGTGTATCTCACTCAAAACAGCATGGATGGATTTTTTCCAAGTTTGTATGCGTGTGGGAGCATCAGAGACACAAATGAACACCCCAAAACCCAGAAAAAGTGAGTTTTTCATAATATGGGCACTTTAAATATATAAACGTACAATATATAAAATGAAAGAACAGACCCTTTGCTTTCAAACTAAACAAAACAAAAAGTTTCATCCTATCTTTTTATTCTCCTTTATCACCTTTCAAATATGGGTATTTTTCTTCAAAATTATACAAAATGTTGAGCAAAAAGCTGAGATAATTCCATTTTTGTGAAGGACTTCTGATAGAGATCAGATTCAGAGCAATCTTCAAAACATACATGGAGTTTGGACTGTTTGCCCTAAGGGAATACTCCGGGTTTATAAGTATAATAGCGGAAATACTCGTCATTGGCAGAGAAGTGTTTTCTCTTAATAGATGAGTTCCCTGCCATTTAGTTAACTTGTCAATGGCGGGGAAATAGTTAAGGTAAGACAAGACGTTCAAATGTCACTATTTGGTTTAATTATTTGTAAATATAATGTCATACATTAAAAGATATTTATATTTCATTTTAGTGTAGGGTTGCAAAGGGGCAAAAAGTTTCCGGTAAAATTCAGGAAATTTTGGAAATTTAATGGGAATTTATTGGAAGTATTTGGAAATTTAGGGAAATTTATATAAACTATATCATCATAAATAAACATTTTGTTTGGTCATAAGCAGACATGCATGCAAGAAAATACTAATTTTTAGAATCCTGATACTTTTATTTATTCATCAGTCCTGGATTTATTTGATCAAAAATCCTTCAGAAATCATTCTAATATGAATACATTACTACATCGCCATGTTGATGTATCACATGACATAAGTCAGCATAACAACAAGTTAGTCACTAACTGGAATGACATTAAACTAGCACAATTTAATCACAAGGGACAGGGATGTATTAGCATTTGAATATTTTTTTAATAAAACAGAGCCCTTCCTTTCTTTATCTTCGTTGGATAACTTCTCTCCTGGGGGCTCATGGGATAGCAAAGTGTCCATCGAATGAACACTTTGGGATCTTGCTGGAAGTAGTAGGTCATCCGGGTTATTTTTGCCTACTGTTTTTCAAATACTATGAATTCGAACATACTACTTGCCTCGCCTACTGCTTTTCGCCTACTATATAGTATGGAAGTAGGCGGTTTCGGATGCGGCTATGTGGTGTAGAAATGTAAAGTGTGATGACTTATTAGTGTGTGTCATGAATTTTCATGAGATCATTAAAGAGATAGGCATCTAAAAATTAAAAAACGGATACCCAGATGTCATTTCAAACCCATATGCATATCATTTGTGTAGCACAATAAAATATAAGTGAGTTAGGATGAGAAGTGATGGAGCAAAACGTTGGGGCTTTGTAGCATTTGCAGCCTAAAATGTCTCTTTAAAATTTAGTCTCACCTTACCTTAAGAGGTTCTGTGCAATCTCTTGAGGTCAAAGGTCGTGACCTTAATGAGGAGCATTGATTATGTGTGTCCACGAATGGAGGCATTAAGAGATGTCGTGGATGACCGAATCTGTCGCTAAATCACGGCCAAGCCCCTGCTCACGATGATTAGACGGTGGTCAAGGTTGATCCACCTACAGCTTCTTAACGTACCATGAATATTCATACTCAGAGCCCACACGCTCTCTTCCATTATAACTCTTAATTACATGCTCGCACGTCTTTCTTTTCCTCCGACTTACTTTTTCCTTACATTTTAAAGATCACCACCAAGTTTGTTATGGGCAAACTCTCTCTTCGCATTTGACACGCTTATAATGAAGAGATCTTTTCCGATGTTTGTGTGGGGTTTTATTCAAACGATTAGCGACGCATAAAAATTGTGAATCAGTGGAGATGAAGGACGTTTTGAGGATAAGAAGAGCGCCTTGTTTGAAGTTCGTCGAAAATCGTGGAACATTTCGAGTCTTTTTATGTGTAGAAAGAGGTCGAGACTCATCCGAGTCTGTTCGTGAGGAAAGCGTAATGGTTCAGATCAGCCCCGCCTCTCTCTCTCCTCTTGCCTGGTCTGGAGATTAATGAAACGCCTTATGAGACGTGCAATTTGTCTCTGTCTGTTATCTTTGCTGAGACTGCCCAAGAGGCACTTTTTAAAATTCTTGCAGAGGGTGACAGAAGGAAGGAAAGAGGCAGAAATATCTACTTGTGATGAGTTTTTCATATTTAAGCATTACTTTTTCTGACTCAGGAGTGACATGGGCATCCAGACGTTTAATGTCATTTTGGGTGTCTCTGTGACCTCCTGCTAAACCCCTTAGATGATTTTCAGGTGGTGTTTGGACATAAAAGCTGGCTTTTACCAGAATCCACAGAACTTCCTCTCTCTGTCCTTTTTAATATTAAAGCTTAGCTAAAATAATTGAATCATGGTAATCTTTGAATAATGCTGAAGAACAGTAAAAGTGATAGATGTAGACTGGATTAGACAGACTAAAATTTAGTTAGTGATAGTAAACTTTTTTAACTTAAGGGGTAAGTGTAGATTTAAATTCTTCATTAGCCATAAGCCAAGACTCATTTATTTGATCATATATAGACATTGAAAGTTTATTGGCATGAGTTGATAACTGCTTTTTGTATAGGGTTAAATAGTAGTGATTAAATAATCGTCTTACCGCGAGGGTTTCAGATCACCGCAATGATTGTACATCTCTCTAAAAAACTAAAGGGGGAGCTGCAGCGCCTGTATAAATATGACAGTATGAGATTACTTTTAAATATGTGTAATATTTACTGCCAGGTAAACCTTGTAAAAGAAACAAAGAGAACAAGACAAAGAAAAAATGTATAAGAATTACATGTCAAACTAATAAAACAGTCAATTAATCGTCAAAGCCCTAAAACAGGCAATTAATCGGCACAATCGTCACAATTTATTAGACAATTAACCGTCAGCCAAATTTCATAATCGTGACATCCCTACTTTTGTGTTTGCATTTATTTCAAATTTTACAGACTCATCAGTTGATTATTAAAAATGAAAGTATTGTATAAAATAAGTATCATTTAAGCAATTTATTTCAGCAATTTGAATTGTCATGCAATATTATATAAAAAAGTACAATATAAGGTATTTGATTTTAGCATTTTTAGTACTTTGGGCATGGGATGATTTCAATGTTACTTATGTTATGGTTATTGCTAGGACTTTTATCGCAGTAAATGGTATTATCACATTATTGGGTTACATCTAAAGATAAACTTTATTGTTGTTCTTAATTACGATTTATTAATTTCTTTTTAAATAGAAATGATATGAAAACAATTTTATAAAGGTAACTGAATTTAAAATTGTACTTAAGTCCACAAATAACTTATATTTAAATTTATTCTAAACATCTAAATATGCAAATAAGTTAAGCATTTCATGGTAGGACCTTTATAGATTAAAAAAGTTTGGTATGAATGAGGGAATAATAGTCATCTTTAAATTAAGCATGAGAATTAAATTAAAAACTATTGATGAAACGTAAGAGAAATTGATTATTTGATTATTATTCGATTATTCATGTTTTATTATCGAATTATTCACTCCCATACACTGTAATAATATTGTTGAATTTAAATGTTGCTGTAAATGGTATTATTAAATATCGGCATATTTATACAGTATATACATACAGTATATAATAATATAATATATATAATATTTTTCCTGCCTCTAAAGTCTACACTGAATACACTGCAGGATTTTTGCACTCCTATAAAATCATTACCTTATCACACCGTGCGACATTGATCATTTAAACTTTGGCTTCGACGGAAGCATCACACGTTAGCGCAACGTCACCAGCATGCGCTAGTGGTAAACAAATACCAATCATAGCAGCAAACACACTGTGCGTTGATCATGCTGGATTTCTGACAGTGTCTGGGACAGCCAAAAATAATGCAGTGTATCGCGGGATTAACAGGACAAGTCTCAGGAAAAATCTAGGAAAAGCAGGAAAAAGCGTAGAGATCTCAGCGACTTTGACACCGGCCAAATTGTGATTGCTAGACGACTGGGTGAGAATCTCCAAAACTGCAGCTCTTGTGAGGTGTTCTCGGTTTGAAGTGGTCAGTACCTTTCAGAAGTGGTCCAAGAAAGAAAAAGCGGTGAACCGGTGACAGGGTCATGGGCGGCCAAGGCACAATGATGCACGTGGGGAGTGAAGGCTGGCCCGTGTGGTCCGATCCAACATATGAGCTACTGTAGCTGAAATTGTTGAAAAAGCGAATGCTGGTTCTGATAGAAAGTCCATGCCTCCACGGGTCTGGGTTGTTTTGGTGGCAAAAAGGGGACCTACGCAATATTAGGCAGGTAGTCATAATGTTATGGCTGATCAGTGTATACAGTACATATAGAAGTTTTTGCTATTGTAACAGACTACTTGTTGATTACTTCAACGTTTCAAACTTTCATTGTCTAGATAAGCTTCCTGCCCTCTTTCGGCATCTTTGTGCTTTAAACCATTTAGAGGAATCAGTTGTTTTTAAATGAAGATGGAACGGTTGCGTACCCGCTAATGATCCGTTGTGTTTTGGAAAGACTTCAACTTAAAGAGAGCGAGGGAAACAGAAGCTTGTGAACAGTAACTGTTATATCCAAAACAAGATCTCCTTGTTTTACATATGGAGATCGAATTTGCTCCCTGTGTAGAATCTCCCACATCTGTATTTTGATATTGATATGCATTTTTGGGATTGACGTTCAGACGGCACCTGTCTGCCTGTATCCATTACACCTGCCTGCTGTGTGATAAATGCCATGCCAACGTTCACAATTAATTTTGGCTATCATCTCAGCATCGGGAGAACATCTCATTTGTCTTGAAGATGGTGAAAGTGATAGTTTTAAGTGTTTGGTTTCCCTACAGGTTTTCCGACTATGCAGTTTCTGAAACGGACATCATTGCGTAACCTAACCATATGGTGGTAAACCGACGTCTCCATCAGATGACTACTTTAAAAATCACTTTAAGCTACTGACAGCCACTATATCTTCATTTTTCAGATCTTTCAGTCTGCACCAACAAATAATAGCTTTTTTTCGATATGCTGTCAGACGAACTCCTACATATTACTATACTTTTTTTTTTTACTCTGACTTCCTCTGCAGTGCGGTGTTTTTATCCATTGGCAGAGTTTGTCCTCTCTGTATCTCCACTGTGCTTTCACGGGCAATTAGCCATCCACATAAGCAACAGGACTGACGCGTTTGACTGTACGTTGGAAAGTACAAGTGTGTGTTGGAAAATAAATCGTAATTTGTTGTTGCTTTTATTGCAGAGTCATTGTTGGTGCATAGGACCCTCGTTCTCTATATCACGGTCTCGATCCGCCTCATAAGGCATAGAAGTCCTGAGGGCTCAGAAAACCTCACATCACTGCACTCCCAAACTTCTTTTACAATTTCCTCAAAAAAAAAAAAAAAAAAAAAAAACGTGTGCGGATTCACAACAAAAACTTTATCACCCACAGCGCATTGCCTTTTGTGACATGTGGCTCGTAAGAGCGAAGTCAAACACGTTGAAAAAGCCATCTGGCGTTCATGCGATTGCTCTGCATCTAATGTGCATGTGTGTATTGTTTTCTGTTTAGCGGATGAGTCTGAGCTCAGAAGAAAGATCGCGGAGGAACTGCAGAGAGATTTGGAGGAAGAGAGAAGAAAAGCACGAGAGGAACTGAAACAGCGGTGAATATGCACATGCACTCATTTACAACTGTTATAAATGTGATACATGTGACAGGTATTAAAGTAATATGGCATGTGCAGGTGTACATTATGGTGATTTTATCATAGTTGGGGGTTTTGATCTGAACCTTAAAATCACTGTAATAGAACCTTCAGTGGCCTATAGATAAAATGAAAAGGAAAACACCACCGTTTTCAATATTTTACTATGTTCTTACCTCAACTTAGACAAATAAATACATACATCTCTTTTCTCAATGCGTGCACTTAATCATTGTACAGTGCGTCCATTTAGCCTAGCACCATTCATTCATTAGGATCCAAACAGAGATGAATTTAGAAGCCACCAAACGCTTCCATGTTTTACTGATTTAAAGACCGTTACATGAGTAGTTACACAAGTAGGTATGGTGGCATCTCAAGGGGATCGCACACCGGCCGCGCAGCTCAGCGTTGTGCCGCGTCGAGTAGTGTCTAGGAGTTTCGTAAACCGGAAGTGCACATTAAATAGCGCGAGCTTCGTCAGATAGCGTCTACTTCAAAATGCAAAATATACGCTAGCAGCCAATGTAAATCGTTAATGATTTGGGACAAATATGATGTTATTTAATGTTAAACTATGTGAGTTGCGCTGTATGGCGCGACAGGGATTTGAGCAACTTCCTGAGTCTCAAGGGGATCCGCAGCGCCGCGCCGTTCTAAAAGAACTGAACACATTGTTTTCTATGAGTATACGCACACTGGCACGGCCAGGTGGCGCCTGTTCGGGTCGCCCAGCTTTGACTCAGGAAGTTGCTCAAATCCCTGTCACGCCATACAGCGCCACTCACATAGTTTAACATTAAATAACATCATATTTAACCAAAATCATTAACGATTAACATTGGCTGCTAACGTATATTTTGCATTTTGAAGTAGACGCTATCTGACGAAGCTCGCGCTATTTAATGTGCACTTCCGGTTTGCGATACCTCCGAGTTGTCCTAGACACGACGCTGAGCTGCGCGGCTGGTGTGCGACCCCCTACAGCTGGGCGGCGCCGGTGTGCGTATGCTCAGAAAACAATGTGTTCGATTTTTTTTTTTGAATGGCGCTGCGCGGCCGGTGTGCGATCCCCTTTATACTCATTTACCTCTTATGCTGGATTCACACCAAATGCGGTAGAGGCAGCAAAAACGCGCTATTCGCACATAGTTGGACGCTTCAACGTTTTGAGTTTACTCGACCGTCATTCACGTGTGAAATTCTAGTCATTCAAGACATTCACGTGGAAATTCGCATCATGGGATTCGTAATCACGTTACTACTAGAGCAAGCTCCTGATTGGTTGGCGTGGTGCGGTTTTCCGCCAAAGTTCAGGTTTTTCAACTCGCACATATCCCGCAGCGACGCTCAATTCGCGTCATTGGCGTGAACGAGGTGGATCTGCGCCGCCCTAAACGCCTCATTCGCGCCGCGAGATCTCTTGTGTATATAATTCAAATATAAGACTTTTTTCACATTAATAAACTTTTTAATGACACATAATCAATTGTTTTATTATACATTCAATCTTGTGTTTATATTTATGGTCATGTTTTAAAAGTTCACAAATAAAGAGCTAAAGTTGGCTAACATATCCCACCTTACTATTGCACAAAAGTACAGCAACATAGTTAACAAATGGTACCTAAGGAGTGCGATCACGTCTTGGTTACGACGCGATCATACGGGGGAACAGGGATGATTCCGATTGCCAGTCCACTACGTTGATTGTGAACAGATCGCTGAGAACCGGACTGTGAATAGACCCTTTGACAGCCCACGTGATCAAATAGCCTGCGCGCGCATCTTGGCAACGGAAGTGGTGGTGTTCCCCAGTGGTTCTAATGTGTTAGCAACTCAAAGTTTATCAAAACGGTTTCCCAGCATCAAAATGTCTGGTTGTTGCGTTTGGTTTCACTAATATACGTATATATGTATCTGGTCACTTTATATTTGGCCATCTGCTAACGTCTTCTAGCAACTCCGCTATAGTACACGGATCTGGTAGCTGTGTTGAAAAAGTTGATAATGTCAACTTTTTAAAATAACTTTCTCTGTCTTTGTTGCTCACTGCTAATTCTTCCATACTTCCGATGCCAAAATGGGTGCGCATACGCTGCCACGTCATCATTGTATACAAGCAGTAAAAGGGTCTATAGACGGAGGAGAAAAGCATCTGAATTGCTAACAGAGGGGGTTTGGCGGCAATAACATTGCATCTACTGTGACATAGGAATATGAATTCATAAGACGGTGTAGGAGAGATGTCCTATTTCTTTTGGGAAATATTTTCACTCTGTTTCAAGGGGCAAGGGGAAGTGTTGAGGAGTAGGCGTATAAAATATATGTTTCCTTTCACAGTCCAAAAATGATACCAACACTGACGGAATGACAATTTGACATCTCCAATTCACCAAACCTGCATGTTTAACTTGCAGATTAACCAGTTCTCACTATTAATGTAGCCATAGATGCTGAAATGGCGTGAGGAATAAATAAACATGTTTGTCTATTCTATCTGTTAACTTATGTGGCAAAAACATCATGGAAACCAGCAAGTTAGCATTTAAATAGCTGCTGAAGAGAGGCAAAGAAGTGGAAAACATTGTCTCGTTGAGTTGGGAAAACGGAGCCACTTGTAAACACAAGATTGGTTTCCGAGAAATTCACAGATGGGATTTACTTCCAATCCAATCACAGGTAAATAGTGAGCATTCCTGGATTTGCTTCAGTATTTTCCTCGTTCTCAAACCACTGCACTTCACTCATCACTTCTCCGTGTACAAGCTCCTTAACTACTCACTCTATTTTATTCTTGTGACGAATGTACCGGCTTTGAGTCTCTGCTCCATGTCAACCTCCAATACCGCTCATACAGTTATTCCCAACAAGGCCAACACTCTGACCTGCAGAAATTGCTATTGACAGGGAGTTTATTTTCTGTCAGCTATAAAAGTAAATTTAAGGGCAGGTTCTGTTGTTTTACAGCATTGTTGTTGAGGCAACTGAGGCAGAGTGCTCCATCCCATCGCCTCGGCAGCGCCATTAAGAGAAAGTAGAGGCTTTATTGACCATGATGTCATGCTTGGAAGGACAGAATCAATATTGTCCTTAATGTTGTCTTCCATTTAGCTTTCTCCAAGTCCCATTTCTTTCATTCCTTTTCCTTCTCTTTCCCTGGGATGTGTTGTGTTTTAAAAGTGCCCTTTCGAGACTGCTGGATTGAATTGACTGAAATTAGCCCCTGGGTTTGATTTTGAAGACCTGATATTGGCATTTTCCAGCCTCGCCTTCAAGTGGAGGGCTGTTTGAGACAAATCCGCCTCTGGCGGTTAAGTTTGCCTTCTCGATTCTATCAGTTAGGGGGCGTTCACACCAAAGATTTTACGCCCACGGCCGACGTACGTTTTCAATTGTTTCCAATGGAAGAGCGGCGTTTTTCAAAAAAGCCAGCAGCTAGCTTTTTTTGGATTGAAAAAGATTCAACTTTGAGTGAAAAGCTCTGCTTGCAATGTCAGTTCTCACACGGCCGTCCAATCACAGTGGAGGAAGGGTGGGACAAATATCACAACAACCAACTGGCGCATCGTACAACGACTGATAAACAAAGCAGCAGTATCACAGCTACCAAAGCGCTTGGCTGAAAAAACAGCTGGCATTCAGCGTCCTCCAGACGTTTTCAGCCGCGTTTAAAAGATTTGGTGTGCACATCCCCTTAGATATGGTGAACAGGGTGGGGGGTTGCGGGACCGGGGGCATGGCAATCAAAGGGGCGCAGCGGGCGTACGCGTCGTGATGAAAATAAAAATATTTTTATTTAAAACACTAAAATTAAACTTAATTTTGAAGAAACTATGACAGAAAATGAACATATGCTAGATTATTAATGAATTAAATGTTTTTAACAAATACCTCTAATGGGAATAGCTGCGTGTTGAAGTGAAACTAAAGGGTTAATAAACACAAACTGAAGCAGATGTTGTAGAACGTCCTGCGAACGATGATAGATAGCGCAAAGATTGTAAAAACTGATTATTTCCCACTATTAATTACATTATCTTATCCTCCAGACAGTGACAGACCACGTCTTTCTCTCATTTCGGCCGTGTGGCGCACGTTCCCGCTCGTGGTGTGAAGCATGTCTGCGCTATTCTCCGAGATGCTCTTGACGGCCTTTTGTGCAGCAAATTTGTTTTTTTTTTTGGACGACTTTGTTAAGGCGGTAGGGTTTCCCAGCTTAGGCGGGCCGCCCGAACTGCAAAGTGCTATGGGAAACCCTGGGTGAACATCTGGTTTACTGTAATGTAATCTCCTTTAACCAAGCTCCTTGCACTTTTCTTTGGGTTTTTGCTCCATTTACAGTGAGGTTATTTGAGAGACGGAGTTCAGTTTCTGTTCATGCATTTGTTCATGTGCTCTTAAACTTGCATGACATTTGAAATATTTCACTTTTCCAGTGAATATTTGTTAATCTAATAAATCGAGAGGCCTTAGTTCGCAGTACAGATGATTTTATTATCTGAAAATCACAAATGGGCTGTAGCTCCACATTTACCATGAGAGCTAAATCGAAGATTGGCTGCCTGGATGCCATTTAGAGGGACTGAATTCCTGGAAGAGTTCGGCTGGTAGATTTGTCAGGCTCTGCCAACTTAATTTAGCAGCGACCTTTAATGTAGCTGGCTCCCGGCTGGTTCATTTAAGATACATATATGGTGTCCCTGTATGTGAAGCATGCATTCCTCCGCTTCTTTCCTAATTTACATTTCTTCCCACTTTATTTCTTTAAAGGTTTTTCTGAACTGTGTGTATGTCAATGTGGGTACATGTGGGTTTTTGCTGGTTGCATGAAAGTGGGAGTCTTTGTAGCCAAGTTCTGTCTTAAACTAGCATAGGGTTGACCTTACAAAGGGATGTTCTTCATGAACCTTACAGGATAAACCTGATGCTAAAGAGATGATGACCATTTCATCTTCCATGCACTTTGCTGAAAAATCGCCGTTTTACAGATTCTGCCAGCAAACCGATATGTCTTGGGGATGCGCCGATACAAAATATCTGTGCCAAAACCGATATTCGATTGCTTGGAATGACATCTACTGATAAATGTAGAGCATACAAACTGCAGTATAGTTTTCCTAAGGGATGCACTAATACAAAAAGTCTGTGTCGATAAAATATTCGATTGCTTAGAAAGTCATCTAGCCAGTGTTCGATTTATGTCAAAGATTATTACAAGGTCGCTGTGATTTCACAAATCAACATTTTTAGTTTGTCCTTGATCAACGTTTAAATCAAAGCAAAGAAGAATTTTTTTATAAGACCCTAAGCCAATCGTAAATTAAACAATCTGTAAATTCTTCTAGAAAACAGAGTGAGGTGCACTTGAGAGTTTACATTCATTTCAGAAAGCGATCTTTTGGATTAGTTTATTGCAAAATTGGGACAAATAATGGACATTATTACAGAAGGTCCGGGACCACCACAGTACAGGTCTACACAGAAGAGTATTAAAGGTGCAATTTGTAAGATATTTGCAGTAAAATGTCCAAAAAACACTAGGCCAGTGTTATATATTTTGTCCAGCTGATTACTATCAATATCTGTAATGTTTTCAACTACTTGTAAATCGTGAGAAAATTTCCATTCAAAACATTGTTACGGGGCAGTGCAGTCTCCTGTCAATGACGTTAATGTCCATGTGACCCTTTGTCACCGCCTTTACTGACGTAACCCACATGACAACACTGGTCGAGTTCGAAAAAACAAAATGGCGGCCAAGGAAGTGACTGAAGCACAAATTAAGTCTAAATAAACATATATTTTCAGTTTTTACACATTTTAATTGCATTTCTAGCGAGAAATTAGTATTGTAGTTTTCAAATATGTGATTAGTTATCACAAAGGCACTCTCTGTTCATATTTCAAACACGCTGCCTTTGAAGTGCGTCGGAAAGCCTTTCTCTGAGCTGCCTTCAGGCCTCCGAGTCCGAAGTCATTTCCTCATGAGGCAGCGAGGCAACAAGTCCTCACAGTCCTCACAGCCTTGAGGTTTCGGACGCAGCCAGTGTCGTGGACAAATGCGGAACTATGCGATAGCGGCTGTCGGCTACGCGCTTGCTTATGGACTTATGGAAAACTCTTTACCGTCTGCCGCTGGTTGTGTCAGCTCCTGTTAGCGTACGGGCCAACCAAACGACCCAAGAAGAGTTTGGAACAAAACGAGAGAGGATCAATTTGTTGTTGCATTATCTGGATGGAGAGAGCTTCACGACAACATTTAACTAGACCGAGATTCTGATCCTGCTTGTGTTTTATGCGATGGGTGAGTTGTTTTGATTCGTAACCCTTCAAAAAACGTATGCTATTATATTGATCACAACATTAGTGTGTCGATTGTAATCAGCGCGTCTTCCCGCGGACGATATGCACATCAAAGGTATTGTACAGCAATATAAATGGTCATTTTAAGACACTTCACAATAAGATTTATACTGTCAATACATTATGTGAAAAATCATTGTAGATTGTAAGTTGAAAACTTAATTCTGTGCTGTGTTAACCATCGAATTTGAACTAATTACCTTATCCATCAACGTGATTTCTCGTTCTCGTCTGATTCATGGCCATCAGCGGTTGAGTTAAAGACTACAAATCCCATAATTCCACGCTGCTTCAGAGCGTCAGTAAACAACATCATTGTTGTTGTTTGATCTGGCGCATCTATCGGCGCAAATAATACAAACTGCATCTTTAATAGCATTTAGCTGAAGAATATTTGTTGATCGGGTCCAGTCGGGTCTGTGTCTTTTAGATAATAAACGGGTCCGCGTTGGTAGCACATTTACGGGCCTCTTCGGGTTTGGGTACAAATTTTTGGACCCATGTAGACGTCTACACCAGAGCCCCCCTCAATTCGAACACTGCATCTATATGCCGCTCCATCTGAAAGCAGCTGATGGCGATTTATTACTTATCAAGGAGAACCGGCTTTTCTGACAAGATGCGCGTGACAATCGCATGCGATTTATCGTGCAGCCCTACTCCGGGTTCTCCGGTTTTCTCTCACAGGCCAAACATATGTAAGTTAGGTGAATTGGAGATACCAAATTGTCGTTTCTCACCATAAATACAGCCGTAGACACTGGAATGGCATCAAAAATAAATAAATAAATCAGCCGATTTCCAAAAGTGCTAAAATATGACCAATATATCAGTGCATGAAGTATCCCTAGTATTTCTGAATGGCCCGAGGTCGGGATTAAGAGGACTTCAAGCAAAGTATTTGATGAACGTATAATAAGTGCCGAGAGCATTAGGTCAATACCATCATCTCATTTTTGACAGAGGAGGAATTTAGAGGCCTTTTGCTTTCGAGCACTTCATATTTTGAGAAATGTTTGTAGCTGTGCAACATTGGCACCTATTGACTTCCATTATACGGTCAATTAACCACTGGGACATTTCTCAAAAATATCTTCTTTTGTGCTGTGTGATGCTATTTTTTGGTGTAATACTATTTTTGTTTAGCTGGTAGAGTATTAGATACGTTCCCACATATAGATAGTCTGTAAAAGTTGTTTTGTACCCGTGCACGCTCGTGTTACTGAATGCAGGAGCCTGTGTATGCAAGCACTTTTGCGGGCCTTTCTAATGGTAGATTTGCAGCAAGCAGTGGAGCAGAACCGTACTGCAGATCAAAAGCACAGACTGGAGTTGGCTGACCTGCCAAATGCTGCCTCAGCAGAAAGACCTCAAGCGTTCGAGCACAGAGAGGGAATCAGCGAGGATTACGCATAGTTCTCACGGAGACAGGCAGAGAATAAAGGTGCATCTTAGTCCATGATGCTGTTATTACCTAACATGACCTTAAAAAAAAACATCAACCTAACTTTACTTATTACTGCTCTGTTCTCTGTGTAATCATTTAAAAATTTTAATAGTTATATATTTTTTATTTTTTCATTTTTGTTTCTGTAGTTTATCTGGTAGAGTGCTGGTGCTAGCCTGGCTACATATAAATACATTTAAAGAAAATATAGACCATTTCATCAGACGCATGTGCGGTGACACGATACGCATCTGGTTTGAACTGTTCTTCCGCTTTCAGTTTTTTTAATGGTCTGACTAGTTGCTAAACTGAACTCTTGAAGAAATACCTCGTCGAAAATAACACGTTTTGGTTTCCTAGGTAATCTACGTGTTGTTATTTTTATTAGTACTTTGGTGTTATTTATTCTTAGCGGAGTTTACCGGAAGTTACGTGTTGACCACGAAAGCCGCTTGTTTATGTTGTTACTGCTGAAACCGTCTATAAAGTTGATATCTTTAATATTGACTGAGTAAAGTCATGTGAAAGATTGAAATCAATGCGAAATCAATGACTAAAATTTAACTTCGATGCTAATAATCAGGTTATGAGACCTTAGCCTGGATTTCAATTCAATTTAATTTATTTATGTAGCGCTTTACTGACTGACAGGGTCACAAGTTTGTAAATGTAAATGCATCATGAACTAACTTTGTTTTTCAAGCTTGAAGTGGATACAGGTTTTTTAGTTAATAACATACAAAATAAAAGTGAGTGTTTGCATAATGTGTGTGTGTGTGCTATGTAATTATTATGTGTATATATATATAAATTCACACAAATTCATGTATGTATTTAAGGAAGAAAAAATATATTTTTATATAAATAAATAAATATAAATATTTATGTACTTATTTATATGTCAGTCCAGGCAACATTTTTCCAATTTTCAACTGTCCAATTTTGGTGAGCTTGTGCAAATTGTAGCCTCTTTTTCCTATTTGGTAGTGGAGATGAGTGGTACCCATCCGCCTCAAGGTTGTGCGTGTTGTGGCTTCACAAATGCTTTGCTGCATACCTCGGTTGTAACGAGTGGTTATTTCAGTCAAACTTGCTGTTCTATCAGCTTGAATCAGTCGGCCCATTCACTATATATATATATATATACGCAAAGTACACACACACAGTGTTGGGGGTAAGGCACTAAGTAACGTGCATAAGGTAATAATATAACTTTTCTGAAGTAACGAGTAAAGTAAACATTACTTTATAAATGTACAAATTAATATTTGAGTTACTTTTCAGTTTAATTCGAATGAATGTAGTCACGTAGAATTATGCCTGAGCTGAAACTGTTTGTGTCAGAAACGGAGATGGCAGGCCAAAGCTTGACATTTTTGCGATAGAAATATGCAATTTTTAAATGCAGAACCTCTCAATTATAAAAAACACCGGCAAGGCCTAAAAGAGATCAAGCCTCAGCAAAGTAAGAAAAGATAACGTAAAAGTAACTTAAATATAACGTAAGTATTACTTTTCAGTAACGCAATTAGTTACTTTATTGGGAGTACCTTGATATTGTAATGCATTACTTTTAAAAGTAACTTTCCCCAACACTGCACACACATATATTTTGCTAACACAATTTTTTTGCAATTAATCGTTTGCCCATATTTTACAGCATACAAAATATACTTAAAAATCTTAGAAGCTGACCAAACTGATTTTCTTATCACATTTCTAATCCATACGTTGTCTCATAATGTATCCAAGTTCTTTCTAGCCAATTAGTCTTTATACTTTTTATGACTTGTATACAAACCATGTGGGGAATATAATTATTATCAACATATGAATAATAATGTATGCATTAGTGCATGGATGTGGATACAGACCCACATTATGGACTCACTCTCATTATCAAAACCCATCCTGAAGCTCCCAATATCATTTCACAGCTGAAATACGGTCGTATGTTGCCTTCCCAGAGGCATACTGGGAGCCTGGTGTTTTTTTTCTCATTTTATCTATGTCACTGCGTTTGCTTATTTCTTGTCCTTTTATGCTCTTCAGCTTTATTTTTCCCAGGTTGATTGGTGGAAATATCGGTTGAAAATATCAATCTAACAAAAGTCTAATTTTAAAGAAGGTTTCTGCGTTGAATCCAACAGAGACTGCAGCCAGAGCCCTGCTACCGCCCAAGACAAATTGTGTAATTAAAGCTACAGGCGCGTGGCTTTGCGTTTATTCATTATTTGACAATTATAATATCAGTCTTTTAGTCGTTCCTTGGGGAACACTTCCCCCCCACCGAAGGCCATAAAGGAACAGCCACAAGGCCAACAGCCAGGGAGGGGCCATGTGCAAACTCATGAAATATTCAATTCCTGCATTCTTGCACATTATTTTTCTTTATTAATAATGCATGGCTCCTTTAAACGCTTTTGCAGAGGAAACACTCTCTGACTGTTATACAGGTGTGTCAGAACCCGTTTTATATGAAATAAGTGTTGAGCTAAATTGCAGGAGAGAGCCAGATGGTGGGAAAGCAAGACCAGGTCCTGTAGGAGTAGAGAAGTGTGTGCTACATGGTTATTAAGGACGGTAAACAATATTTGTCCCTGTACTATGAGGATCAATCTCAAAGCGAACAGCATTTTGTATGGTGGTTGAGGAATGTTTTAAAGGAAAAGTTAATCATGTCTCTCCAAACTTGGATGTTGTTTTTGCATAAAATACAAATGGAGACTTTTGGGAAGAATCCTAATGGAGCTTTTATAATACAGTAATCATTCCTAGTGACCAAATTATGATTGAAATTAAATTGCACAAAGCTATCATATAAAGATCATAAGACTTGAATGTACCACATGAATTGCATGAGATATTTTTGTGGTGTAAAGACATGCACTGAAAAAAATGCTTCATTGAATTTAATAAATTTTTTTAAGGTAAGTATTTGCAATCAATTTATTTAAGCTACATTTAAACAAAAGTTTTATATTTTATTTTACGTTACTAATCTTTTTTGTTTAAATGTAGCTTAAATAAATTGATTGCAACCACTTACCTTAAAAAAATTGATTAAATTCAATGAATCATTTTTTTCAGTGTGTGGCCTTATTTATAAAACAAGTGTATGACAGAAAACTGGTCATACAGTAATTTCCACGCAAGACTAACAAATAATGAGAAAAATGCAGAAATGGTGTTTTCGATTAGTTTAACAAATGTAGAGCTGGGATGCAAAAACGCCACCTCCCTCAAAAATTTGATAATTGACCGAATTGTCTCGGTCTCTGCACGTATTATACGTTCATAAAAACTTTTGCTTTAACCTCCTAAGACCTGCACATCACATATTTTGTTTGCACCATAATACTTAATTCTGTGTAACTGGAACCTGTTGTACACAAATGTGAACAATTACACTACTTCATGTTCAGAAAAAAATATTTGGTTATTATATTTATTGGTTCTTTCTTACCCCAAAATAGCTGGTAGCTTAGGAGGTTAAATCCACCTAATACCGGACTTTAACAAGCTTTAACAATATTCACAACTAAACAGCCGTTTTGTTCAGAAATATGTGAGATATAATTTACACTTTTGTTTGTTTCACAGTTCGTCTGTAAGGAAAAAATAAATATATTTATAGGAGTTGTCATTAATTTACTAATTCTACATACACTGTTATTTGCAAAACAGAATTCCTAAATACACTCTTAGAACGAATGTGTTAAAAACAACACATTAGTGTTGATTGTGGGACAACACACTAAAGGCGTTGTCCCAGAATTCACCCATCACTGTGTTATTATTGAAACAACACATTTTTGTGTTACTTTTAACACAACTTGTGTTATATTTTAACACAAAATCAACACAAAATGACACATACTGTGTTAAAATTACACATAAAGTGTTAAAAGCTTAACGCACAAAGAGGTGTAAAAAATTAACACATCCTTTCTAAGAGTCTACAGTATTATAGTTATTTACATTTTTATGCATCGATCCTGATTATTTTATCAAAATATTTTATACTACAGCTAATATTAACTATAGTGAATTGTGTAGTAAACAATACGTATATATAACACTATTATCGAAAAAAATGACTTTCCTAGTTAAATAAAGGTTATATTGTTTAGGAAAGCATTTCAGAAAAACATTATTTTAAAAGATAATATTTTAGACAGAGATATATGAAGAGTTTGGTTCCAAAACGCAATAAATCCATTTAGGCTAATTTGGGTAAAAACGTGTTTTCTTTACCAAGAAAGGGACGAGATGAAAACAACTATTTTCTGTTACAAACTTTTACATAGCATCTTTAGGTTATAATAACATTCAAAATTCAAATCCATAATTAGATTTTTAAAGATTTATTATAAAAACTGATTATTTTTTCCACAAAATGCAATACATTTATTGAATCAATATATAGATGTGCATTCATCTTTGCCATGTTATATTTATTTAGTTGACTAGTGGTATACACTGATTAAAAAAAATAAACATTAATGGCATTAACCAAAACACTTACTTTGTCATATTAATAACACTGTCATTGATGCTGTCATCCTTGGGACGTCGTCGCTGAACTTTTTTGACAGCGATCAGCTGTAAAATGTTTTAGTCCTGCTCGATTTCGTGACTTCGAGTAAAATAGTGGAAAGTTTTTCATAAGATCCTCTGGGGTCAGTGTGTTAGCATGACAGAAGCTTGATGCTGTCTGGAGAACAAGCAACAGCCAGCATTTTTCCTTCGCCCGAGTGCCTCTCACGTAAATTATTTGATTTAAATGGCTTACATTTCTTCCCCGCCACAGAAAACCACCACATGTTTATCAATGCCATCAAAATTACTATTTTGTTTTTGTTTGTTTGTTGAACACAAAGAAGATGAGGAAAACTAGGATTCCGTATGTATTCAACGCGCCACCATTGTGGTTTACTATGCGTGGAATGGTGCGCTGTGATTGGCGTTTGTCGCGGTTTGGAAAAAAATGAGAAAAGATGACAGAATAACACAGCGGATGGGTGATTCTCATGAAAACTTGGTTTTAAAAATGTCAAGCATGAAAATGTAAAAATTGCTTAAATTTACTTTTTTCCCACCAGTCATTAAAAAACAAAGTCTAAATGGGAACATTAATTTAAAAACTTTTACTTATCATTTAACACTTTTTGTAACATAATTAAAAAAATTAGTCCTAAAAAATCTCATTACTGCAACAGTCAGAAAACATCAACACTGACATATTTTCAAAATGACATGACAAACCTGAAAGAACATAATTTGGAGATTCTGCACATGCATTTTAAATCAAAGTATTATGCTTCTATTAATTAAATTAACATTTAATAAGCATCTGTTGCGGTAATGATAATCAAAATGTCGCGTAAGCATTCTGACAAGACAATATTTCAAATTAACTGTAAAAAAATTATCTTACCTGGTAGCCATCTTGAAGTAACTGGTCCATGTGCTTGGTCACTCAAAATCAAACTTTATTAAAATTCTGTATGTGTGCTTAAACTGTTCTCAAAAAGTGTTGCGGAGGATGAGAACATCAGGCATGGACACATCATTTTCCTAATTTTTCTTCATTATTATTATACATGAATATTCAGTAAATATTTTTTCTGTCATCTAAAGTAGTCTAGCAAAACATCCATTTATTTTTTTTCTTAATTTGATTAAATTACAACATAACGCATGTTCAAACACAGCCGGACACATTGCGGTAATGAGAATTTCAGCAGAAAATGAGATAAAATTTACAATTATAAATTCTTATGTTGAAATCACACATTGTGCAAGGTAGAACACAGTATTGTGTTAATTCTGATGCTTTTTAATGTTACTATATTACACATTTTAAAGCTAAAATCATTAGTGCCGTGGTGTTTCAATGGTTTCGTGAGAATCACCCGGATGAGATTTTGCGTAAAATTAAGATTTTTTTTATACTGACCAGATAAAATACTAATTTTGGCGGTAACTTTTTTTAAAAATAGCGTTTATTGCGTTTTGGAACCAAACTCTTCATATTTTTGCTGTGGCCAATAACTTACAAGTGTGGTCTATCAATACCAGGTGGAATTTTGTCCCCATCATTTTTGTGTTACTCTTGTTGTTATTATATATACCTGACTATGATCTTGTTAATATGTAACTGCAAACCTATTTTGTTAAATTATTTAATAATTTTATCCTGAAAATTTTTTGAGAAGGCAAGACAAGTTACTCTGCGTGGCCGTGTTACATTTCTAGTTGTAAACTCAAGGAGCAAAGCTTCATTTATATGGGTGTAATATTTAAATTACAATAGACCTAGTTTTCATTCATATCATTTATCAACGTATGATCATGTATACTGTATGATGAGATTGGTAGCATACGAATGTTTCATGAATCACACGTGAACCCTGTCGTAAGATGATATCTATGTTCCTACGTTAGATTGATAAATGAGGCATATTGTCACTATGAACTACGGTGTTTTTGTTTGTGTTTAGCAGGAAATAAACAGGTGTGAAACAACACAAGGCTGAGTAAACGGATGCATTTTTGGATGAATTGTTCGTTGAAAGTTAGACTTATAGATGCTATGTAACATCAAATAGCAATAAGGCAGATTAATAGCAGAATAGTGCTGCTACTTTCTGTCTGACATTATCAAAGCATAGTTTATTTATGACAATGGAGAGAATGAGATGAGTTCCCGTGCTATAGCTTGAATTATTTAAAAACTTTGGTTTGCGGTTATTTGATTTTTAAGGTCATCTCGCCTCCATATTAGTCACGCCGGTCTCTTCTGAATCGTTCTTTTAATTTAAAGTTTTTGGAAAAGCATGAAAGCAGTTTCTTCTTATTAAACTATTAAGTGTTTTTGATCAAAGAGTGGCACAGGACATCTATTGGAATCAAGCATGTAACATTTTTGTCTTTGTCAATAGCTTATTCTCTCTTGCCGATAACCAATCATCTGCTTGTTGAAACATTTTGCTTTCCATGCAGTTATTTGATGCAGTAGATGGCTTCATTGTCATCATAGTGCACATTTTTTCGGTTAAAGGAATAGTCTACTCATTTTCAACATTAAAATATTTATTACCTCCACCAAGAATTGTTGATACATCCCTCCATCATCTGTGTGCGTGCACGTAAGCGCTGGAGCGCGCTGTGACGCTTCAATAGCATTTAGCTTAGCCCCATTCATTCAATGGTACCATTTAGAGATAAAGTTAGAAGTGACCAAACACATCAACGTTTTTCCTATTTAAGACGAGTAGTTATACGAGCAAGTTTGGTGGTACAAGATTTACAAGAGGAACTATATTTTATGGCGTAATAGCACTTTTGGGAGTACTTCGACTCGCCTGAAAAGTCCGCTCCCCTTCTCTCTCTCATAATGGGAGAGGGAGGGTGTTACTGCGCCGAGTCGAAGTACTCCCAAAAGTGCTATTAAGCCATAAAATATAGTTCCTCTTTTAAATCCGCTTAGAAAAGCGCTACGTTTTATTTTGTACCACCAAACTTGCTCGTATTACTACTCGTCTTAAATAGGAAAAACGTTGATGTGTTTGGTCACTTCTAACTTTATCTCTAAATGGTACCATTGAATGAATGGGGCTAAGCTAAATGCTATCGAAGCTTCGCAGCACTCTCGTGCACGCCCACAGATGATAGAGGGATGTATCAACAATTCTTAGTTAAGGTAATAACATATTTTAATATTAAAAATGAGTAGACTATTCCTTTAAGGCTGTCCGCTTTAGGTTGTGTTCTGAAAAAGCAGATGTTTCCACTGATACCTGCATTGATCATTGGTTAGAAAGGTTGCTGTTGTGTGCAGAGATGCACATTATTGGATTGGTCTGTTTTGTCGGTCTACAGGTGACACCATCTTCTGGCCTATTTTTAGTCTTGAGAAACGCACACAATACCAAAGAGGAAAGTAATGATGGATGTGTTGTGCTGATTTGTGTCCAGTTCAGTAGACTGAAACTGGACATGGCTGAAGTCGCTCACATTTTATCTCAGGAGAAGAAATTGCTCAATGGTGTGTGCGTGCGCACACACACACACACACACACAGCTGCACAACAAAGCACCAAATTTATTTCACTTTCGATCTTTATTGGCAAAGTTTTGCAGGCAAAAAAGATAAGGAGATCAGTTCTGGCTTGTCTATGGTAAAGACGAACTCAAGGTTGTTTTTTTGTTTTTAGTCCTCAAACTTTTGTGGATCTCCTGCATCTTTGAAAAATCCCCCCTTCGTGCTTGTGTTTGTTTAGATAGCATTATAATTATTTGCTCTCTTATTGCCCTTTTCAGCTTTCACCTTTATATTTTCCAGTTTCTTTTTTTAAATGCATGCTATGTGATTGAAAACAGTACATCACAGATGATAGTTTGCCTGAGTTTACTTTACAAATCAAGCCTCCTGCTTAATGATGCTGGGGTTGCTAGGCAACTGTGTGAACCTGGTGACGGCTCATAACTCTCAACATTCCAGCCCAAAACTCCAAATACATCCCTGTAATGATATCAAAAAGCATCAAACAGTTATTACTTTCACATGCCGATTAAATGACTTAAAATGAGGCAATATATCCAAAATCTTACTTGTTATACAAGTGCTCTTCTTCTTTGTTACTGGTACTTTTGGTTTTAGATACAATACTCTACCCTATCTGTGAATAAAAGCATTCGGTCTACCTGATAGTATATTATAATATGAATATTTTCTGAAATAGGGCTGCACAATATATCCGCAATGCGTGCATCTGCAATAGTCACATCGCAGAACATACAGAGCTTGTTTTTCAAAAGAAACACTATTTTTGAGCTATACAAAAAAAGTTTATTCCTTTTAAAGAGCACCTATTGACCGATTCACGGTTTTACATTTCCTTTGGTGTGTATTAGGAAATGTTAACGATATGCAAAAGGTACAAACCCCAAAGTAAACAATGACGCAAGTTATTATGTCCAATGTAAATCTGTTTTCTTGGACTACAACAAACGCACAGATTGTAAGCAACAGTTTACTTATTGGGATTGGTGATGTGGACAAGACCGACATTATCATAATTCCTCCTGCTTCGGACTCACAACCTGTAAGTTAAAGCAACACTAAAGAGTTTTTGCTCTTTGCTCCCCCTAAAGGTTGAAAGCGGATTTGCCCATTACCACTGTCGTAAATAATTTAGCCTACTGCAGCGAAGCTGGCTCTGATTGGATTGTAGGTCTGCCGTAAAGCAAGTTTTTGTAGTTTTCACTCGAACAACAGGATAGCGACCCGACTGTTGGAAACTTCTTTAGTGCGGTTTTGGCCGAGGGCTGCAAAGCGAATGTGAAAGTGCCGTTCACCCTTTTTCGAACGACTGAAACTTTTTTGGAAACGTTATTTTAAGGTAAATAAACTCTTTAGTGCTGCTTTAACTCCTGTTAGCATTACATTGTGACCGAATCTTTCAAACATGGTAGGGAGTGTCACATTTCCAGCAGACTTCAGAGGTATTCAGACCAATCACAACGTACAGATTAGCTGCCAATCAGGGACACAGTGCTTTTCAGATCGTTGAGTTTTGTACAAATCAGTGCATTTCAGGAAGACAGGGATATCTGGAGCTACAAAAATGTACAGTATGTGGAAAATAATGTGTTTTTAAACCATAAACCACACGAAC
Organism: Misgurnus anguillicaudatus; assembly: GCF_027580225.2. Taxonomy (NCBI): domain Eukaryota; kingdom Metazoa; phylum Chordata; class Actinopteri; order Cypriniformes; family Cobitidae; genus Misgurnus; species Misgurnus anguillicaudatus. The sequence goes on from NC_073337.2 coordinate 23,407,805, forward strand.
ACATTGTATTATAACAAATACACAAAATAACGTTGTTTTTAGCAATGAAATAGGTGCACTTTAAACTCAGCTTTTAGAAGTCATCTGCTGTCATCCAGTATTTCTCATAAAACCTAAAATTGCAATGCAAGTTTCCCCCAACTATCGTGCCAGGCCTAGTCTGGTAATTGTCTGGCAATACAGTACACAAGTTGAGTGCTGTATTGTGAATAACTCACAGCTGAACACCTTTCAATCGAAAGAATTTGAGTCATACCATACAGGTTCAGGTGCTAGGAGGAGTCCATGACGAGCGCGTTCAGGTCCGAGCAAGAGTCCAAGACAGGCGCATTAAGTCCAGATACGTGCAAGAAGGAATCTGCACATGTTACAAGCTATCTTGTGCAAAGTGAAGCACACAAACCCTCTCATGCCAGGAAAAGTATGCGGGTGATTCTCACGAAAACTTGGTTTTAAAAATGTCAAGCATGAAAATGTAAAAATTGCTTAAATTTACTTTTTTCCCACCAGACATTAAAACAAAGTCTGGAGTAAATGGGAACATTAATTTAAAAACTTTTACTTATCATTTAACACTTTTTGTAACATAATTTAAAAAATTAGTCCTAAAAAATCTCATTACCGCAACAGTCAGAAAACATCAACACTGACATATTTTCAAAATGACATGACAAACCTGAAAGAACATAATTTGGAGATTCTGCACATGCATTTAAAATCAAAGTATTATGCTTCTATTAATTAAATTAACATTGTATAAGCATCTGTTGCGGTAATGATAATCAAAATGTCGTGTAAGCATTCTGACAAGACAATATTTCAAATTAACTGTAAAAAAAATGATCTTACCTGGTAGCCATCTTGAAGTAACTGGTCCATGTGCTTGGTCACTCAAAATCAAACTTTATTAAAATTCTGTAAGTGTGCTTAAACTGTTCTCAAAAAGTGTTGCGGAGGATGAGAACATCAGGCATGGACACATCATTTTCCTAATTTTTCTTCATTATTATTATACATGAATATTCAGTAAATATTTTTTCTGTCATCTAAAGTAGTCTAGCAAAACATCCATTTATTTATTTTTCTTAATATTTTTGTGTTAATTTTATTAAATTACAACATAACGCATGTTCAAACACAGCCGGACACATTGCGGTAATGAGAATTTCAGCAGAAAATGAAATAAAATTTACAATGATAAATTCTTATGTTAAAATCACACATTGTGCAAGGAAGAACACAGTATTGTGTTAATTCTGATGCTTTTTAATGTTACTATATTACACATTTTAAAGCTAAAATCATTAGTGCCGTGGTATTAATGGTTTCGTGAGAATCACCCATGCAGTGCCCATGCTAATGTGAAACTATGATGTTAATAATAATAACTCATGAAAAGGCCATATGCCTATCATCGGCCATAGTAACGTCTATCGATATCTATAGTTGTCTGATAGTGGCTGTATTTTGTGCTTTATGTTCAGGCTGGAAGAGGAAAGATCCCGGGCACATGCGCAGGCCCTTGCAGAGGCTCAAGCCCAGGTGAAGGATAATGTGAGCAGGATCCTGGCACAGGAGAAAGAGGAGAACATCAAGAAAGCCTTACTGAGAGAAAGAGTCAACGCAGAGGATGAGAAATTACGAGCACAGATCTATGCTAAGTAAATAATATTTAACTCTACTACATGACTTTAGTTTTGTCGTGGGCAGCTAGGGCTTTGTTCTCACTGAATTTGGTTTCTGAGCTTTAGGACCTGTCTGCACTGTCATTTTGGCAAATGATGAAATCCGATCAGTTTGTTCTGAAGAATATCCAGGCAATGGAGAATTACTGATGCACAGATACGTACGAGTAATCTGTCATTGTGGAAGAATGTAATTTTTTCTCTTGAAATCTGATCTATCTGACCGTTCAGACTGAAAAACACTTAGATTTCAAACCACATATGGAGGTTAGATCATGTAGCCAACAATATTTCCCTCACAAACATCATCACTTCTTTGGTGACGTTGATTTTGTGTAAGCCCTTGGTTGGCGTGTTCCAGTTTATGCACTATTTGTGCGGTATTCCAGTTTATGCCCATATAAGGACTTGCACTGTACTTCCTGCACTGAAATCGCCAATAAAAGAAATAAAGCAATATTGTTAAGGAATGAATCTTTCATGCTTGAATATAACTTTCCAAAACTTACACAAGCCTGAAGTGCATGCGGCACATATGTCATACATCCGTCCAACAGATTTTTGACAGTTTGCCTATGTTTAATCTCTATGCTTAACTCTTCAAAAGTCCCCCCCCCCCCCTTAAAGGGACACTCCACATTTATTTGAAAATATTCTCATTTTCCAGCTCCCTTAAAATAGTCGAAGGGGAGCCGAAAATAGTCCCCTTAATAACTTTCAATAGCAGGGGACTATTTTCGGCACTGCGTAATATCATTGCGCGTACAGCAGCAGTCCTTGATTATTACCCCAGAATGAGAGTATAGTTCCTAGCCATATCGGCTTAGAAATTCCCAACTTTTAATTTTCTGTCGGTCTTAGTACACGATGTAACTACAGAAGAGTCAAGTTTTAAATAGGAAAAATACTGAAAAACACTTTGGTTGTTATTGAGCGTGATGCTAATGGTCTAATCAGATACAATGGATTGTGCTAAGCTATGCTAAAAGTGGTACCGCCAGACCCGGAGATCGTCTGAATGGATTCCAAAACGGTAAAAATCAAATGTTTAACTCTAGGGTAGCAGGAAAATGAGCATATTTTCAAAAAAAGTGGAGTGTCTCTTTAATGCTGCGTATTAGCGATATTAATGTTAAGTCAATGTATCTTGCAGCGCGAATGAGCCGTTTAGCGCGGCACGGTAGACGCTATTCCGTCTAGTTCGCGCAAATGGCGTGAATTGAGCGTTGTCGCGGGAAACGCGCGAGTTGAAAAATTTTAACTTTGCCGGAAAAACGCACCGCGTTAACCTATCAGGAGCTTGCTCTAGTAGTGACGTGATTACAGGAAGGGAGTGGAGTAGCAGAAGCCCCTCCCATGACGCGAATTTCCGCGTGAATGTCTCGATGACTAGAATTTCATGCGCGGCTTTCACGCGCAAATGAAGCGAGTAAACTCAAAATGTTCAAGCGGCAAACTAGTTGCGTAGACGCAAATTTGACGCCTCAAGCGTGGCTGGTGTGAACCCACAGTAAGGGTGAACCCTGTGACTTCTACCCGAGATGGACAGTTGTACTGAGAGTTGTGACTTTATCAGGGAGGTGTGTCAAGGTCTGATTTGCTGGCTATAGGGTTTAATAAGAGATCAATAGTGTGATTGGATGAGCATCACTGACAGTGATGTTTGGACACCGTCCCACAGTCCAGCTCTGTAAACCCATCAGACTGACATTTACAGAGCGTGGACATCAACAAACACCAATAATTACTCCAACAAAGGACCGCAATATATCCGAATGCACTTGTGGCCAAACATGCACACAGACATGCTAAAACACATCAATATTTACCGAACACATCGCTTTACATTTTCTTCAACTGTGTGCTAATTCAAAAGGAGCACCAGTACAGACACACATACCAATGTAAGGGTAATTTTATTTGCGGGCAGCTAAATCGCCCTCGTAAACACATTGTAGGACTACAGGCCCTTTCATTGTTTTGACAGGGCACAGATTATTTGAGCACGGAGTAAAAAAACGGGTTCCCAGGAGAACTGAAGCTGTTTACAAACGTACGGTATTGATTACATAGCTCATTTCACACAGTCATCTCTGTAATAGAAGAATGAATCATTTTTGGGATAAGGGGGAGATGGCTTGTAATTCACAGCTGGAAGGTGTGTGCGCGTATGAGGAAATTGTGAAAACGTTATTGGTAACGCTGAATGAATCTAAACCATAAAAAGAAAAGCTTAGGGCATTTTTTATGCAGGATTCGTTGTTTTGCTTTTCTTTGTTTTATTAATGCTGGTCTTATAGAGTCATTTGTTGAATCAAATCAGATCCAGCATAAGTGGGAAAACTAGGAACGCTGTCCCAGAATAACGAGAACTTATACATCTTAAAGGGATAGTTAAAAATGAAAGCTGTCATTATTTACTTACCCACAAGTTGTTCTGCTGAACACAGAGATATTTTGAAGAGTGTGTAACGAAGCAGATCTGGGGCACCATTGACTTCCATTGTAGGAAAAAATAATACTATGGAAGTGAATGGTGCCCCAGATCTGTTATTGGGGCAGTGACAAAAAAAACCGGTGTGGCAAGATGAGAAATTAATAAATAAATAAAAAACTTGCAAGCATGCATCAGGTTTATTTCAATGCACAGTGGATTTATGTTAATTTCATGCAATAAAAAATTATGAATGGACCTGAAAATGTCAAATGGTGTAACCGCCAATTGTGCCAAAGTATGAGAAATATTAAATATTTTATCCACCTTGCTTGCATGTAAGCGTAATTATCAATAATAACAATAATAATTTTAAAATATCATTTTATTTCTAAATTTAAATATTAATGCGTTTTTGTAATATTTGTCCTGACATATGCTGAAAACAGCTCTGTTTTCTAAATAATCTTTGACAAATTATGTAAAAATTTATGTAAAAAAAATCATATTACACATGAAACTAGATGATTATATTTTATTCCACATTTGTTTATGAATATATTTATAGTTTAATAAAAAAAAATACTAGTTACACCAATTGACACGACCGGTTACACCACATTGACATTTTTGCAATATCCCCCAAATACTCTTTCAAAATGAAATAAAACCAGAAATTTTAGACTTGGTCTCAAAAAATAGAATGCATGCAAGTAATCTGCCATTTAATTTATCCATACGGACACAAAATAATTAACGTCACGTCATTGACCTTATTAACATATTTCAAAATATCTTTATTTGTTTTCAGCAGAACAAAGAAATTTATACAGGTTTGGAACAAGTTGAGGGTAAATGTCTGAGTTTTCATTGTTTGGTGAACTATTCCTTTAATGCTGTTTGTGTAGGTAGTGCGGACAACTATATTTTTGTCCCATAGATACTAGTGGTTGTGATTCGGCTACATTTTCACTGTAGAACTGGCTTAGTTTAAACACGTTTAAAAAAAAGATATTTTAAAGACCCTTCGTTGTTGAAATAAATACAAACATGAATTCCAGCAGGCCAAAGAGACGATCCATTCTAATTCAATCTCCTCACATTGCAATACAGTATAATACAAGGCACAAAGCCGCCAGCAGTTGTCAGCGATACCAATAATGAATCATGCTGAAATAACCAATTGCTGTTGCACGAATGTTACTCAATATTACGGCTTTATCAGCGGGGGGGGGGGGGGGGGGGGGTGAAGACTTTTTCAGCTGTTTACTTCAACACATTGGGCGATTACTAGTAGCCAATAAAAACAGAAGACTGAGAATATAGTGACTTTAACACCACTTTTGTGATGCTTTTGCATCTTTATAAAGCTTGAAATATACAGTGACCATTTATTTTAATAATCCAGTCCATTCTTCAAAGTTTCTCCTTTTGTTTTCCACAGAAAAATGGAAGTCATATGAGTTTAAAATACGACAGGTTGGGTAAAAATATGAAGTTTTTATTTTTGGGTGTACCGTACTGTTCTTTTAATCTGTGCTTGGTCACTTCCCACAATGCTTTTATTATCATTTCATTGTTTTCAGGACTCTGGCAGCAGCCAGACAATAACCATGTGGGTGTAAATAAGTCATGTGGATCAATGAAGGGAAACGTGGCTTGAAATATTTTTCCTTTTGTTGGGAATGATCGTGTTCCTCTGTTGCTCAGAGCATTGTGTTAATAGCGCAAAAGGTTACGGGTTCGAACCCAGGGAGCAAACACATCGATAAAAATTTATATAAAAGCATCTATGAATGTGAACACAGACAGGTAAATTAGTTGTCTTTTTACTTTTAACTGAAAATTCTCACTCACGGACATCATCGCACATATTTTATCCCTCTCAATTTTGAGTCCTTTCCGAGCGGATCTTCCGTAATAGAATTTGAAGGGTTATCAGCAGATTTTCCCATGTAATCATCAGTTATGACTGTGCTATTGTAAAACTCTTTTCTTTTTACTTCCATTTTTTTACTTCCGTGAAATGAGTTTTCTTCCTGCCAGACACGAATTGCAATTCCCAAGTTTTCAAAAAAAGTCAAATGGGAATTCTAGTTCTTTTCCCCTCCAGCAATTTGTGCCACATAAACCAAAGATTCTTTAGCTAAGGTGTGCGTATGCATGCAGCTTCGTCTTTTTTTCTCAAATGCAAATGACCTCGTGAATTCAAAATAGATTTACACATCACCATTGTTATTAACCGCTACATGAACGCAAGATATGGCCAGTTAATCGATACGTTATTCTTTTATCGCGAAGTGCATGTTTGTAATTGGAAATTGAAATGAGTTCAAATTGCCTCCAAACATCAATAAGCGTTTGAAAGTCCTTGCCGTGGTAGTGTATGGTTCTGCTGCTCTCAGCATGCTTTGAATAGATGGACCTTTCAAAGGCGATTTGTTAAGTCCTTTGTCCAAGTAGACTAGCTCCTTCCTCAAGAGTGTGTTTCTGCCCGACTGCAAGGCGCTCAATCATTAAACATCAATCAGGCTTTTGAAATGCGTTCCTACTGCGATCCGCAGTGCCACACTTCAGCGTTTTCTGCAGTTTGCTTTACAAATGCATTAGTCGTATGGTACATGCACACTCCCGGGACGTTATCACGGGCCAGCGGGTGCTTGCGTTTTTATGAGTTTCGGAGGGGATTAAGTGGAGTTAGGTCGTGTGGAAGGTGGGATTTCTTGGAGTTTTATGTCAGTATGACTGTGGTGGGTCTTAAAGTCTGTGGAGTTACACCGTTAAACAGTTTCCCCACATTTCTGTGTTCAGGATTATTTGGGTGTGGTTTGCGTTGGGGGGGTCATCCAGTGCGTCATCGAGCCACAGAGCATGGCCCCGCCCCTAACACAATCGCAAGCATCTATTCCAAGGGGCAACTTTCCGATCTCTATCGCGAAGCCAACCCTGTAATTCATTGATGGGCCACTAGAGACTGGCTCCAAAAGGGAGTCAATCCCAAGACCCCCATGTTAAAGGAAAACACCACAGTTTTTCAATATTTTACTACGTTCTTATCTCAACTTAGACAAATTAATACGTACCTATCTTTTTTCAATTCGTGCACTTAATCTTTGTACAGCGCCTTGTGAATGTGTTAGCATTTAGCCTAGCCCCATTCATTCCTATGGCTCCAAACAGGAATGAATTTAGAAGCAACCAAACACTTCCATGTTTTCCCTATTTAAAGCAACACCAAAGAGTCTTTTTTTACCTTAAAATAATGTTTCCAAAAAAGTTTCAGTCGTTCATCCACTCGAAACAGGGTGAACGGCACTTTCACATTCGCTTTGCAGTCCTCTATCGGCCAAAACCGCACTAAAGAAGTTTCCAACCGTCGGGTCGCGGTCCTGTAGTTCGAGTGAAAACTACAAAAACTTGCTTTACGGCAGACCTACAATCCAATCAGAGCCAGCTTTGCTGCAGTAGGCTAAATTATTTATGACAGTGGTAATGGACAATTCTGCTTCTAACCTGTAGGGGGAGCAAAGAGCAAAAACTCTTTAGTGTTGCTTTAAAGACTTAACACGAGTAAGTATGGTGGCACAAAATAAAGCTTTTGTGTGGAGCCATAGGAATGAATGGGGCTAGGCTAAATGTTAACACATTTAAGAAGTGTACTTTTGTACACTTTTGTACACACTTGTTGATCACACTTTACATTGACTTTAAACATTTTGCTATGTTTAAAGTGGTTTCACTTTGAAGCTTACTGTCTTGGAAGGTGGTCTGACACCCGAGTCCATTTAGAGGCCAGAAATACAATGGCAACTGGGTCCTTTATCACCTTGTTCACTTTTTGACTCGAGAGGTTTAGATTCCAGACTCAAAGTCAGCTGTTTATTAAACCTCATTCATACAGCACTTTGGTCCCAGAAAATTTCCATAAAATTGGCAGAGAGGCTTCTGTGTGAACACAAACACGTCCCGTAAATGCTCTGGGATTGCTCCCGTAAAAGGACCTAATAACGTTTTATCAACTGGCTATCCTCCAGACAGTTGACGGACCATTTCGGGCGTGTGGCGCGCATGCACGATCACGGTGTGAAGCGCGTCCGCACTATTCTCCGAGATGCACTTGACGGTCTTTTGTGCGATTTTTATTTTTTTATTTTTAGTTTTTTTGACTACCTAGTTAAGGCGGTATGGTTTCCTAGCTTAGGCGGGCTGCCCGAACTGCAAAGTGCTGCGGGAAACCCTGACGCAGAAACAACCTTGTAAGGGGCGTGCCGTAGTGTCGTTGCAACAAGAAGTTGTGGTTCAGCTCGGCAAACAGGATTGAAGCAGAGATCAGGGAGCTTGTCACTATCCGCGTTGAAGCTGAGATCATTCACCAGCATGACAGAACAGCGCATCACGTGCTCCTTATGATCTTGTCATATACTAAAATGCACATGTGTGGTTTCTCGAAAGAAGAGTTTCAGACGCTGTGGGAAAAACTACCAAGTTGAGGACTTTAAATACATCACGTTTCTTTATGGGATCCTTACAGACTAGGGGTGTCACGATTCTCCAAATCCTCGATTCGATTACATTTTCGATTCTGATGTCACGATTCAATTCGATTCTCGATTTTTAAATGATTTTTTTTAAGACAAAAAATTATATGCCTTTATTATTATTATTATTATTATAGTTTCACATTAACATGCACATTGCGTGCTTTTCCTCGCATGGGGGTTTGTGGGCTTTACTTTACGCGAGAGAGCTTGTAGAGAGAGAATTCCTTCTTGCACGCAGATAGACTTAATGCGCGCGTCTTGGACTCCTATTATCTGAACTAAAACCAGTGCGTCATAAACAGCTGCGCTTCTCTCTGTCTCACGTGCATGCGCATCTCGCATCTGTCCAAAGTCTAAACATAAACTAAAGTAATAATCCTTACGTATTTGTTCAGTTTTATGCGTTTCATGCGAGCTGAGGCAAACTATACTTTTTGTTTAAAATATAACCCGCTGCATCTTGATGGCTCTCTCGTGCACGTGCAGAGAGCTGCGCTCTGTCCGAAGGCAGATCACTAGGTAGTTATCCTGTTTATGATATGCATTTCAAGGAGTTGTAGCAATACATCTCTCATGTTTAAAATATAAATCGCGTTCCGCTGGATGGATGTTTTTAAAGGCACTTCTAAGAGTTTATTTTCAACCGCTTGGCAAGCCGACCAGACGGGACATGGGGGCGTGGCAGCATCGACGATCCAATTTTTTAATTCGAAGTTCGAGGTTGTGACTTAAATTCGATCGATTTCGATTTAAAAACGAAATCGTGACACCCTTATTACAGACACACACAGATTTCGGAAAATCATTGGCAGTGTGAATAAACCAAAAATCAGACGATCCTGGACCCATTTTCCGAGTATTTTCCATAATCTCTGTATGAAAGGGGCTTTAGAGAGTTTTTATCAGGTTTATGGATCCCGGTGGATATTGAATTTACATGTCCTGCTTTTGCTCTGCTTAAGGAAAACTGAACCATAATGCTCGAGTAACTAAACTTGTACTTCAAAGGTTGCTAACTATTAAGCTGACCAATACCAGTGTATGTCTATTTTCTTTTCCTCCCCTAGTTCAAGGAGATATCGATTCCTCTCTCATCAGAATTCTGACCATGCTTCGGTCGCCAGACTCCGTTGGTCACGTACAATAGCACCGGTGAGTGCTTGCACCAGCGGCATTCTTCAGGAACCGCTTTCGCACCCCCAAATTAGCCTCTCCAATTATCTTGCCCAAGCCGAGAGCTCTGAGGTCTCTGTTCTGATGGCTGTCCTTCTTCTCAAACCCCACCTGCGACCATAAATCATTTTTTTCTCCAAGCTCACAAGCTTAGTGACAAAGCTCTTTTTTCTTTAGCTGAGAGACACTAGCTTTTGCAATGGTAAGCCACATGTAATTGTGGTTTGGGGTGCTACGCTATTTGATGGACACATAAGTGGTCGTGTAATGCTGATAAATACCATATCAGACACTTTTATAATGTGACTTACAGTTGATTCGAATCAACAAGTGATCTACAGGAAACGCCTAGTTTCTGCAGTACTTACAAATCAATCACAATCATTTAAGTAACCTCTTCCATTTATGGCAAATATTGAACCGATTTTATATTTATGCATGGATTTTTTGCAACACTTTACACTGTGGTGAACATTTCTCTCATATCATTTCAAGCATAAACCCTGTCAGCGATTCTGGGCATTAATAAACTCGTCTAGTAGTGTTTGGGCTTCAACGTCTCTGGCCTCCAAGCAGTCGTTCGGGACAGCCAATCAATCACAACGCATATCATTTCATTCAGACACTGGCAAACCCTGGGGCAGACATTTCAATCAAACCCAGAGTCATCAATCTCCAGCCCAGTGACCGATGCAACTTATTTGATGGCTGGCAAAGTGATTTGTTGAGACAAAAGAAGCGATCGTCTTGCGAAATGTGTGCCTAAGAAAGCATGAAACACCTGGCAATTTCTCACCCTTTAAATTATGAAGGATTGTTGTTGTTTTTCTGGTGTCCCAAAAGTGATATCAGATTAAACATTTGAGGAGTTCACATTCAAAACCCTTTATGGGCGTTTTCTTGTAAATTTTTTATATCAGGCTCTTATGTGTAGGTTTAATAATTTCACTTTAATGGCAATGAAACGGTTATTAGTTAGAAATTGAAATGCCTTATTTTCACATATGTCATTTTCATTGGTATTTAACTAATTTTACTGTCTTTCGCTGCAAAACCCTCTAAGTGCATGCAAACTTTTTTGCAAAATAACATCTGAGCTCCTCATTTAGTACCTAAATAAAAGTTTACTCTTTGGTACTGCAATAAATGTAACTATCACAGTTTTAATTCATTCTTAATATTTCTTAGTTTAACATTGTTAAACTAATAATATTGGTTGATTAGTTTTAAATGGCTGAACTGTATCTGAACTTTTAGTCTTTCTTTATTTACTCTCTTTTTGCATCCGCAATCCCCTACCTGTTAGACCCTGGAGATGTTTTTATTTGATGGTTGAATAGACTGCAGACACCACTTAAGTTAAGCTTGTATTTCAAGAGCACAACCTCTTTCTCCATGTTTTCTCCTCTTTTACGGCCTTCAAATAGTGCCCGCCACAGCAAATGTCCCCTTTGCAAATCCGTGCGCTTCAAATGCTGTTACATTTTAGATACGGCCGACTGGCCCTGACTGATAATACCCCACAATTTAATTTCCCAGGTATTAAAGAGGACTTGCTGGTTTTTGAATTGGATGCACTTGTAGGTGGTATTTGGACAAAATAAATCTCTACCTTGCTCAGGAGTTCTAAGATATAAGTTATGTTTTTAGTTTAAAATGAGTAGTTTAGGAAATAAGAACATTTTTTGACAAAAAAAAAACAGCCAATGAGCGCTTAGTCCAAGACATGCAAGAACCAATGAGGTTTAAAGTTATCAACGTGTCGTCATGTTTGAATTTATCGCTCTGATCTTTATGTTGTGATCTATATGTTGCCATGCATATGTGACGTATCAAACGCTAAATAAGCTCAATATTAGTGCTGGGCGATATTGCCCAAATGTATATCTTAGGTAAAAAAAGTTATTTTGATGAATTGCAATATGCGATAAATATAAATTTGTTTTGAAACAAAAAAGTGGGATAAATGTTTGCATGCAAGTCAAAGCCTCATGTGAGATGTCACAATGACCTTTATTAAAACAGCATATGTTAAAAAATGTTTTGGCCACTTTTTTAGCTGTTTAAGTGGGTCTTAGGTGGTTAGGCCAACTTGACCAGGGTGGAAGACCAGCTTGACCAACTTTACCAGCTTTGTTAGTCCCACTAGCTAAAACTACCAATTTGACCAACTTTACCAGCTTTGCTAGTCCCACCAGCTTAAACCACCAGCTTGACTAGGGTGGAAGACCAGCTTTTACCAACTTTACCAGATTTGCTAGTCAAACCAGCTGAAACCACCAGGTTAACCAGGGTGGAAGACCAGCTTGAGCAACTTTACCAGCTTTGCTAGTCCCACCAGCTAAACCCAACAGTTTGACCAGGGTGGAAAACCAGCTTGACCAACTTTACCAGCTTTGCTAGTCCCACCAGCTAAAACCACCAGTTTGACCAGATGGAAGACCAGCTTGACCAACTTTACCAGCTTTGCTAGTCCCACCAGCTAAAACCAACAGTTTGACCAGGGTGGAAGACCAGCTTGACCAACTTTACCAGCTTTGCTAGTCCCACCAGATAAAACCACCAGTTTGACCAGGGTGGAAGACCAGCTTGACCAACTTTACCAGCTTTGCTAGTCCCACCAGCTAAAATCACCAGTTTGACCAGGGTGGAAGACCAGCTTGACCAACTTTACCAGCTTTGCTAGTCCCACCAGCTAAAACCACCAATTTGACCAACTTTACCAGCTTTGCTAGTACCACCAGCTTAAACCACCAGCTGGACCAGGGTGGAAGACATGCTTGACCAACTTTACTAGCTTTGCTAGTCCCACCAGCTAAAACCAAGTAGCTTGACCAGGGTGGAAGACCAGCTTGACCAACTTTACCAGCTTTGCTAGTCCCACCAGCTTGACCAACTTTACCAGCTTTGCTAGTCCCAACAGCTAAAACCACCAGCTTGACCAGGGTGGAAGACCAGCTTGACCAACTTTACCAGCTTTGCTAGTCCCACCAGCTAAAACCACCAGCTTGACCAGGGTGGAAGACCAGCTTTGACCAACTTCACCAGCTTTGCTAGTCCCACCAGCTAAAACCAAGTAGGTTGGCCAGGGTGGAAAACCAGGTTGACCAACTTCACCAGCTTTGCTAGTCCCACCAGCTAAACCCACTAGCTTGACCAGGGTGGAAGACAAGCTTGACCAACTCTACACCTTTGCTTGTCCCACCTGCTAAAACCACCAGCTTAAGCAAGGTGGAATATCAGCGTGACCAACTTTACCATCTTTGCTTACATCTTAAACCAGCTAAGACCAATTTAGCCAAGCTGGCTAATCTTCCAATCTGTCCAGCTAAGACCAGCTAAAAGTGTTCCAAACCTCTTTAAAACCAGTCTGCTTAACTAGCTAATTTTAGCTGGCCTTTTCAGTAGGGCTGTCTGATTTAACCGCAGATGCTATGTGTGATTGTGTCAGGTTCAAAAGAAAGTCAACTAGCAGAGCCAGGATAAGTATGTTATCCCAATGCGCTAAGGTTTAATTGAGTGTGCTTTAGATTTATGGTAATCTGCGGATAACCGTGTATGTTCAGCATGAGAACATGTAGGTGTCTGCTTGAAGTTTGAGTAAATTAGTCGCTTAGCGTACAATACCACTTCCAATGTTTGCATTTTGTTGTCTGTTTTCACCCTAGTCTTTCTAAGCTCAGACTCCCTGCTGATTTTTCCTTGTTCGTTGAATTCTGTAGCCTTTACTTGCCCACACGCTGTGCCAGTGTTCAGAAACTGGCCCTAATTGGCTGGGTCTCTGGTTGGCACCAGTGCCCGAAGCTCACCCCGGCAGCTAATTGGCTCAGTTGGCCGCCCGTTTCCCCAAGCTTCGGCCAGGGTTGGATTGATGGATGGCAGCAGGTGTCAGGAAAGCTGCTTTCTGACAGAGCAGCTTGTGAAGTCAATTTACAGCCCAAAAGGCAACAGGAGGGTTTCTGCATGTAGCCGTTTCTCTAGAGAGAAGGTATTTGAAAACACTGCTATTTTTGGACCTCATTTTAATTCTTGAAACTGACTTCCCAAGTTACATAAAATGAAAAAAAATATCACTCTCTCGTAGAAGGTGGCAAAGTTCCAGACAGACTGAAATAAGTGAAATATAACTGGTATGATCTGGGCTTCTGTTATCGCCACCTTAATCCCTGATTATTACACTTTATTACAAGCGAGTAATTGTAATTAATGTTTGCTGGAAGTACTTTAAGAGTTACATTAAAAGAAGGAATGTTTTTGACTTGATACCGAGGTGAAGGACAATCATTTTAAAAAGATAAAGATGTAGATTTAAGTTTTACTAGGTGTTGGGTTATTATGTAAAGCTATTTATTATATAATTTTTATTATAATATTTTTTTTATTATTTTTATAAAATATTTTATTTCGATTGGTCAGTTGTGTCAGTCTGCAGTCATTCATTGTTTTATAATAATAATAATTTCCTATATTGCTGTACACGTTTAGCATCTCATCTCTTTCTACTCAAACAAATAAATAAATAGGCATAAAATGATATGTATTTATGGTTTCAGTTTATTTATTTTTTTTGTTTTGCAAGTAGACATGTTATTGTGTAATGGCCCAGCCTGATCTCACAAGAATTCATACATATTTTATGAGTTGGATAATTAAAGTTATTTGTGCAAAATGCACAATTATCATAAAAAATAACAAAACCCCACCCCTAAGCCCAACGACACAGGGCAAAGGCAAATCGTACAAAAAATGTATGATTGTGGATGAACAAATGTATACGAATTAGCCACCTCGTAAAATACGTACAAATAGCCATGAGTTAGTGTTTAATGGTTAGTTATTACTAAATAACCTGATCTTTGGGTTTGTTTTGCAATAATGACTGGCTCACTGTTTATTGTCCTATACTTATTTATAACATAATAGCCACAATTGAACATTTGTTTTAGGGTGGCTAGGGCTGAAGCTATTCTGAATGAACCAATTCATAAACATTCACCAGATGGACAAATGTCATAATTAGATTTCCACTAAATGCCTGCATATTTACTTCAATTGTCCTTCTTCCATTCTTTGTGAACTTGGTGTCCACCAGCTGTTTCAGTTTCACTGGGTAACCATGTCTACTAAAAAATGCTATAACCAAATTAAACTTTTTTGCAAATGGAGACAGCTCTGTCCACTGTTATAATTGCCAAGGTTATTTTAAGACATCAAAATTGGGAGTGAAAATTTAGATTCTGTTATATTCTTCAGCATTTATGTGGCCAATGGATGAACACCAACTCATAGATGAATCTTTTGCATTTGGGCATCTTCTCAACTAAGAGGCAGATAAAGAGGCTGTCACCATACACAATAATTAAAACAGAGGAGGTTATAGTATTTTTTTCTGGGTAAGGCATTGTTATGTGGTTGGTTATTTGCCAAGGTCAAAAGAGCCCTTCCCCAAATCTGTATGATATTCTGGAGCTCAGATATTCTGGCCTCCTTCAGTGTAGGTCTTTGGGTTTTTTCTTATGGTGTTTATACTCTGTGTTGAAAAAAATGTGGGGTTGCTTCAACCCATTGTTGAGTAAAATATTGACAGCTAATGCAATGGTTCTAAAACTTTTTGGCTTGCGCCCCCCCCAACCCCATGCCACTCTATCGGGTGCATCCCTTCATGCCCCCAAAGAAAATTCATAACTAGGGGTGTGACGGATCACAAAACTCACGGTTCGGATCACATTACGGTTATTGAGGCACGGATCGGATCATTTTTCAGATCAGCAAAAAAAGTGGTGGGAAAAATCTTATAACAAATAAAGAAATATAAACATTTATAAAAAAGAACAAAGTTGCACATAAAGTAAGGTTCTAAAATTAGCATTAGGTACAGAAATCAAATCAAATGAATAATAACACTCTCTTTATTGTATGAATTAAATATAATTATTATTATTTTTAGAGATACAGAAGTGATTTTTTCTTTGTCTTGGGTTGTTTAATTAACAATAATGACACAAACTTAAGTAGGTTAATTGAGGTTACTGTATCTTTAAGATAAGCACAGACTGGTTTCTGACTGTAATCTATACATACACTTAAGACATAAACAAATGTTTTTATTAGAAAAAGAATACTGTGGAGATCATTTTGTTTGTATGTGTCCTGTCAAGAACAGAAAGATTTTATGTTCGTTGCTTGTTGAAACGCGTCTCTCCGTGTATGTACTTTTAAGTGCACTTAAGCGCACGCGCAGAAAGCTGCTCACTTTAGCATTTTGCAGTTAAATTGTTTAAAATGTTTGAATGTTGACATTTGCAAGCCTTTGAAACGCGTGCAAATGATAAACTTTCCTTATTTAAATTTGCATATTAATCCGCGAATCGTATGCGAGCCAAACCGCAAGTCGTGATCAACTGCGATCCGTGTCACACCAGTATTTATAACATAAAAGCTTCTTAAACTTAGAATTTGAATAAAACAAAACATTTAATGATACAATGTACTGCTGTTGGTTAGAAGCCTTGTGATAAATCAATGTATTTATGATAAATCAATGTATTTTTATCAAACTGAGGGCCCCTTGGCACCATCTTGCACCTCCCAAGAGGGGCCCACCCCACAGTTTGAGAACAGTGTTTTAGCCAGTGTTTTATCCAACTATTGGTTAAAAAAACTGTGTATTTAAGAGTGTACCTTAGCAGGCACCACTGAAAGTGTTTCAAACTTTATTAAATGTATCTGTGCTGAATAAGCATTTCATTGCAAATAAAAATGTGAGAGTTAGTTTGAACAAGTGTGATCACCTTGAACTTCCATCGGGAGATCATGTTGACTGGGAAATACCAAGGGCAGCCCTCTTTTACCCACAAGGCCCCAGTGGACATGAATATGTAAACAGCCCCATTACAGTTACGGTCATACACACGGAACATAGAAGTCATGCGGTCACCGTCAGCACATAATACAAAGTCAGCACAAAGTCAGGGCGAGCACAATTTTACTTTGACCCCTTTCGTATATGCGTACACACTCGCTCTTTATCATTGTCTCTCTTTCTTTCTCTCCTATTTGGTCCCTCGTTCCCTCAAGGGAGAACTTTATTCCACAAGCAATTGTTCAGGCTTTCAGCTTTTTCCGTGTGTCCTCTAGTTCGATATTAGAGAGCGAGGAGCGTTCTTTTGTTTTGTTCTGAATCTCTCCGCTCTATTGTCTGCGGGGGTGTCTCTGCTCTTTATTCGCCTGTTCTCTCGCAGTGGTAATAGATGGCTTAGCCCTCCTTAGAGACTGCTTTCTATGAACGTGACTGATGATTTGATTTCCCCGCGGTTCTCCCCATATGGCCTCGGCAGAGATAACACGAGCCGAAAACCGCTTCGGCCATCAGTTAATACCTCGAGCTGCTGATCAGTCAATTAATCAAACCGTGTGATCGGGTTGGTCAGAGTTGACCTGTAGAACGAAAGCTGTCGTGCTGAGCCCTGGCACGGCCGCTGTTGTTGACTCTTGCGACTCAATTAGATACGCAGCCATCCAGGATATTGGGTCATTTTACACTCAAAACCCACACAAATTTAAACATAAGGAGAAAAACCTCCAATTGTTCATCCTCTATTCTTTAACATATTTAATTAGGCTGTATTACTTTTTAACCCTGGGAGGAGTTCCTAAGCCTAATCTCAACATAACACAGACTTGCACATTAAATTAAGTACAATGTTGTTACAATGCTAAAAACAAAGTTGTGACTGCTAAGTTAGCGCTATATGCTAGTTAATGCAATATGCTAGCGTTTAGGCTGAAGTTTTACTATTGATGTTACTGTTAGGTTTTGCATGGACATACTGAAAAAAAAATACAAACTTACCACTCAGAAATGTCCATTAACAATCTCCAATCAAATTGATTATTCCTCAAATTTCGTATCTTTGTCTTATACAGGCTCAAACATAAGGTCTGTTTACACACACACACACACAGAGCAACTGAAATGAGCTGCTCTGTGAAACAGCCAATCAGAGCAGACCCTTTCAAATAAGGTAATAATAGACCATTTCATTCAAAAGACAAATTCTAGGGTTGTAAATGGACATGTTTAAATGTCTCTGGATAATCTTTGCACTTATTAAAGCCACATACCTCCTATGTAGATACATATCAGATACATTTTATCTTAAACAAATTAAGTTTTATTCTTAATAATTAAACCCGGCTCTCCTATGACCATACACTATAAAAATTGTCAACCCAGCTTTGGTTCATAAAGGGACAAACCCAGCAGTTGGGATAAATTAACCTAGAAAATGTAAATATTTGACCCAACAATGGGTTAAAACAATCCAGCATTTTTGCTGGTAGTGAAGCCATAGAAGCTGACATTGCAAAAAAGAAAAAAAGAAAAGAAATACAATAAAATACAGTAAAGCACAACACAACAAAAATACAATAAAAAACAACGCAATAAAAACACAACAAAAAACAATACAATAAAAATACAATACATTACAATGCAATAAAAAACAATACAATACAATACAATAAAAATACAATACAATACAATACAATAAAAAACAATAGAATACAATACAATAAAAAACAATAGAATACAATACAATAAAAAACAATAGAATACAATACAATAAAAAACAATAGAATACAATACAATAAAAAAATAGAATACAATACAAATACAATACAAATACAATACAATACAATACAATACAATACAATACAATAAAAAACAATAGACTGTTTCATTGGAAGCATGTGATACACATCTGGATCCGAACCTTACTTCCGGTTTCGTTTTTTTAATGCTCTGACTTGTTGCTAAACTGATCTCTTGAACAAATGCCTCGTCGAAAATAACAAATGTTTTGGTTTCCTAGGTAATCTATGTGTTGTTTTTTTGCTTGTTATATAAATAAACTACGTTTAAAGAACTTTGTTGTTATTTATTCTTAGCGGAGTTTACAGGAAGCTAAGTGCAGCCGCTTGTTTATGTTGTTACTGCTGAAACTGTCTATAGAATACAATACAATTAAAAACAATGCAATAAAAAATACAACAAAACAATACAATAAAGAATACAATACATTACAACGCAATAAAAAAACAGTAGAATACAATACAATAAAATACATTACAATACAATAAAAATACATTACAATAAAATAAAAAAACAATAGAATACAATACAATAAAAATACCATACATTACAATACAATAAAAAACAAAACAATAACAATACAATACAACAAAAATCCAATAAAAACAACGCAATAAAAATACAACAAAAAACAATACAATAAAGAATACAATAGATGGTTTCATCAGACGCGATACACGTCTGGATCCGAACTTCACTTCCGGTTTCGTTTTTTTAATGGTCTGACTATTTGCTTAACTAAACTCTTGACAGATGCCTCGTTGAAAATAACAAATGTTTTGGTTTCCTAGGTAATCTGTGTGTTGTTTTTTGCTTGTTATATAAATAAACTACGTTTAAAGAACTTTGTTGTTATTTATTCTTAGCGGAGTTTACCGGAAGTTACTTGCGGACCACGACAGCCGCTTGTTTATGTTGTTACTGCTGAAACCGTCTATACATTACAATGCAATAAAAAAACTATAGAATACAATACAATAAAAAATAAAATACAATACAATAAAAATACAATACAATACAATACAATAAAAATACATTACAATACAATACAATAAAAATACAACACAATACAATAAATAAAATATGGTTATTTCTTGTTTGTGCAGATGACTTAATTCGATCTGTAAAAGTTTTGGGTAATTTTATAAAGCCTTTTACTGTTTGTACACAATGATGACGTGGCAAGTATGCGTGCGCATATTGGCAACGGAAGTATGGCAAGAATCAGCAGTAAAGCAACACAGACAGACAAAGTTATTTTAAAAGTTGACTTTATCAACTTTCTTAACACAGCTACCACATCCGTGTACTATAGTGGGGTGGATAAAAGACGTTAGCAGATGGCCAAATATAAAGTATATTAGGATATTATATTAGTGCAACCAAACGCAACAACCAGACATTTGATGCTGGGAAACCGTTTAGATAAACATTCTGAGTTACTAACAACCACTGGGGAACAACACCACTTTCGTTGCCAAAATGCGTGCGCACGCTATTTATTCAGGTGGGCTGTAAAGGGTTGATTGTTCCTGTAGCTCAGTTGGTAGAGCAAAGGTCATGGGTTCCATTCCCGTCAAAACTGCAAAGCTTGAATGCACTGTAAGTCGCTTTGGATAAAACGCATTTGCCAAATGCATAAATGTAATTTACAGTATTTTGCCTCGTTAAAATTGGACATATTTCGCCACATCTGTAACAGATGTAAACCTACAGAAGGTCAAATAAAAATCTGCAATATTTAAATAACAATATTCAAGGTCAGTAAAGTGATTCTGACATGAACATATGGGATAAGCAATTCATTTAGTTCTGATGGAGATAGTTCTTGACAGGTGGACATAAGAGTGTTTTCTCCCGTGTGTGTTTTAGGGCACCGGATCGATCGTCGTGTCAAGGTAACAGGGCGTCTGTAGAGTGGGGGTCTGGATCTAGGGCAGCGCATCTTCGTATCTGGTCACTTTAATGGTATAGGACAAGTATTCTGGTTCACTGCTAATTTGATCTTTGCTCACAGAAAATGAGGCTCGTACCCTGCCGGGACAGTTCATTTTTATCCTTTCCTAATATAGAGGACTTTCTCCAGTGTCCAGTCGAACACTAGGGACTTGTCAATTCCTGCCTACGCAAGAATGACCTCTGACCTCCACCTAGCATCTTTCTCAATTACCCGGTGACCCTTCCTGTCATAGCAGCACAGGCTTCTGGGTAATACAGACAACTTTTAACAAGAGGCAAAATGTGTAGCAAAATAAATGGCTTGATGTGGAGAAACTTCAAGGACCTTATTTGCATGTAATCATGCATAAATTGACCTTGTTTAAAGCACGTCAGCGTTTTACCAGCATCGATCACCACTAAATAGTTTGACAGGATATTAATCATGAAATTTAAAAAAGGCTTTGCATGTAGGCCCCACTTTTTTTGGATTTGCTCACGCAATTGGGCTTTTTATTCCCCCCATCCGAATTTACACTCCAAATTATGTCTTTTATTCCCTTTCTTCTCGCTGCCAATTAGGTCTGCACAGGCTGGCTACGACCCGACACCTGACCTTTGACCATATGCGCCTGCTGGACGGATGCGCTCCTGGCAAGCATGGGTTTATTATGGCAACTGATGGATGCAGGGTCCGGAGTAGCTGTGACCTTGTGCTGTTTAGTCGAGGAAGGTCACGGTGAAAGAGACAACATTTAAAACAAAAAGCTTTGATTCGTTGTCACATGCGTGGGTCTGCCGGGCCAACGCATGTGACTGTTTTTATGGTTTATTTCTCCGTAGGCGCTCTCGTGGATGGTGAAGCACTGCTTGATTGTGGCTTTTAAAAGTATATTTCGGTTTATTTTCAGCTTAATGTCTTTGGAAAGCATCTGTGGCGTGCTGTTGATAACCGCAGAAAATAACTTCGGGGTCCC
Organism: Misgurnus anguillicaudatus; assembly: GCF_027580225.2. Classification (NCBI taxonomy): domain Eukaryota; kingdom Metazoa; phylum Chordata; class Actinopteri; order Cypriniformes; family Cobitidae; genus Misgurnus; species Misgurnus anguillicaudatus. The sequence goes on from NC_073337.2 coordinate 23,429,206, forward strand.
TCAGGTGTGTATAATTGAACGGGAAATGCTATTAGCTGTACAGTAATCCTTTTGTTTTTAAGGCAGGGCACTAAGACATCTGAAAATGACCAGTAATGTTCTTTTATGTTATAATATAATTTAATATAATTACATATTTGTTATGTTTGAAGCAGGTGGAAATATGTTTCAGGGATATCATCAGAGGCAGTGTCTTTTGTGAGACGCTGGATGATGTCACAACCTGATTAGCATAATCATGACATCATCACTTCGTACTTGCTTTTTTCTCTGAACTGTAACATGCATTACTGTATTTAAATACAACTGAATGCAGAATATAGGTATCATTTACACATTTTCTCTTAGTGTTAGACATTGCAGAATTTTTTTATGTAACCAGCAGGAACTTTCACTTTTGTCAGGGTAACAAACTATGTGCATATTTACAGACAAACTAGTATGTTTATACCCTGTAAAAAGTCAAAGTTGGATCAACTTAAAAAGTGACTTCAAGTTTTACTTAAATGTTCTTACTTTAAAGGAACAATATGTAGGATTGTGGCCAAAACTGGTACTGCAATCACACAAGTGGTGGCCAATACACAACACGACAACATAAACATCAGTTGTATTTTTTAGAAATTCACCTACCTTAAATTTTCACAAAAAAAAAACTCTGATTTTAGACGTTACCAATTAAAGTAATTTTTTAAGTTGATCCAACTTTTACTTTTTATAGTGAATGTCCGAATCAGGCGTGTGCATGCGGGCATACCTACAATACATACAGCACATGCTTGTGTGTGAGGTGCGATGTGCATGAGCTAAAGCAAGGATGACTGTGAACAATGGTGCAACAATGAAACAATGGTGCAAAAACAACATAGAGGTCTTTGTTGTGATGAAGTATAAAAAAATAGTCATAGTCCAATTGAGGGGTTTTCAAATTTTTTTGTCAGCCGAACCCCCTTGACCTAAATTATTTACTTGGAAGCACCCCTGAGATTGTAAGTAAATATTTCAACAATTTACTTTAAAGACTTTAAAGAAAAAATTACACAGTTTTTATCAGTAGTATTTTACATGGGTATTGTTGTTATTACCCGTTATTGGACCTACATCTGGTAATTTTCTTTTATTGGTACTTAAAACGTGTCTTTTTAAATCTGTTTAAATATTTTTGTTACTAAGTGTTTTATTTATTATTTATTTACATTTAATAATTTAATTATAATTGATCAAAATCATGAACCTCCTGCAATTCCCCCGCAAACCACTAGGGGTTCGCAAACCGTTATTCATTTAGCAGTTGCATTTATCCAAAGCAACTTACAAATGTGTTTAAATTTTTTTTGTGTCTTATTCTTCTTTTAAAGGGACACTCCACTTTTTTTTTGAAAATATACTAATATTCCAGCTCCCCTAGAATTAAACATTTTGATTCTTACAGTTTTGGAATCCATTCAGCTGATCTCTGGGTCTGGCGCTAGCACTTTTGGCATAGCTTAGCACAATCCGTTGAATCTGATTAGACCATTAGCATCGCGCTAAAACATAACCAAAGAGTTTTGATACTTTTCCTATTTAAAACTTGACTCTTCTGTAGTTACATCGTGTACTAAGACCGACAGAAAATTAAAAGTTGTTATTTTCTAGGCTGATATGGCTAGGAACTATACTCTTATTCTGGCATAATAATCAAGGACTTTGCTGCCGTAATATGGCTGCAGAAGGTCGCAGTGATATTACCCACTGGCCAAAAATAGTCCCCTGCTTTTGAAAGTTACCAAGGGGACTATTTTCGGGCAGTGCGTAATATCTCTTTGGCTATTTTTTAGCGCAATGCTAATGGTCTAATCAGATTGAATGGATTATGCTAAGCTATGCTAAAGGTGGTACAGCTAGACCCGAAGGTCGGCTGAACGGATTCCAAAATGGTAAAAATCAAATGTTTAACTCTAGGGGAGCTGGAAAATGAGCATATTTTCCAAAAAAGTGGAGGCTTAATTGTACTTTTAAACACCAAGTTTTTATAGTTGAAGCTGGACAGATGCTAATACTCCTTAATTTGGTAACATATCTAGTACTCGCTTGTCCGATAAGATGTCCACCTCCGCCCCATGATACATGTCACGGTTGTGACTTTTTGCATGATAAATCACTCTCATTGTCCCTCTGAGTCTCTTGTTCTCAATGTTTGTAGTTTCACTTTCATTTTTCGCTCTCACATCCCACTTCATTCTTCATTAGCGGGATAATAGCGAGCGGACGGTCACGTGATTCTGAGGGCTTTGTTAGCAGTGTAATGTAATTAGATGACCTGCAGGAAACTGAATGAATGTGATCTGATGGAAATAATCGTGACGGCCCGTGCTGCCATATGCCCCCGTGATGCATTGAATGAGGGGGAAATCCCCACACTAAAACTTAATTGCTCATTGGATACGCTTTCACTATGTTTACCTATTGGCCTGTGAATGCAGCTGCTCCGTGTGTGTGTGCATGTTTGAGGCTGAAGGTCATCTGCAATAGCTCCGTTTCTTTCCATAGAAAATTTGGAGCTGAAATGTCTCCTTGACTGATTACCCACAATGCTTCTTGCCCACGCAAGGGCTTGTATTGGTTTACTGGCTTGAATGTGTGTGTGAGTGCTGGAGGGGAACAGAGCAGAGGTCAGATTTAGTCTGCTGGAGTGTTGGACGGTTTTGTGGAGGACTGTGGGTGTTTTTGAGGAGCAGTTGTTTTCTTTGCATCTTCTCTGCAGCAGGTGTGGGACTCGATTAAACCGCAGTTGTGTCGGTTTTACGATGCGTTGCATGCACCCACGCTCGCGTCACGGTTGCAGTTTTTGTTTTATAGCCACAGGCGATTGAAAACCCAACAATTCTGAGACATCACATATGTTTTGACAAGAAAACTATGGTGACGACATCACAATGTAATGTGTGAAAGGGATAGTTTACCCAAAAATGAAAATTACCCCATGATTTACTCATCCTCAAGCCATCCTGATGTATATGATTATCATTTTTTAGACAAACACAATCTTAGAGTTATATTAGAAAATGCTCTGGCTGTTTTAAGCTTTATAATGGTAGTTAATGGTGCAAAAATTTTAAAGCCCATTAAAGTCCATCCATCCTTTACAGAAGTTATCCACATGGCTCCAGGGGTTAAATAAAGGCCTTCTAAGGGCAATCGATGCAAAAAATGTCAAAATTTAAATGACAAGTTCTGTATTTTACACTTAAAGCCCTGTTTTCAGATTGTTTATGGTGAAATAGAACGGTTTTGACTGAAATTTCGACATATGCGGCTGCCCCGAGAATTTCCGTGTGTTTGCGTTTCACCTCTATAATGGGTGTATAGGTGCACTGGAACAATCCTTTCTAAAATGCATTAAACTTTCGTTTACAAAGACGTGAAACTCACCGAGTGATCAGGGGTGTTCACTGATATGCTCACACAAAAATTGCTGCAAAAGATGCTTTCCAACAGGTGTTTTAGCATTCGTTGTTAACTTGTGGACCTATTTTTCCAAACGCCTCACACCCGTACATTCTTCCGCTGAGAGCTTGAATAATAGACACACCAGCCCAGTTGGTGGCGATAATCCACCATTGCCAAGTGCAAGAATAGAAACAAAGTTCCCGGCGCGGAGTAATACCGTACCTCACAGCACATCTAATACAAGTCAATGGAGTTGGCAAAAACTATGATAAAACCTGCTGGAATGCGTAATTTGCAGCGATTTTTGTGTGAGCATACCAGTGAACACCCCTGACCACTCGGTGAGTTCACGTCTTTGTAAATGAAAGTTTAATGCATTTTAGAAAGGATTGTTCCAGTGCACCTATAAACCCATTGTAGAGGTGGGAGGTGAAACACAAACACCCGAAATAGGGCTGCAGCTATCGATTCTTTTTGTAATCGATTAATCTAGCCCTGAATCGATCGATTAATCGAGTAATCGGATAATTTTCTTTGTGTGTTTTTAAACAACCAAAACAAATAATGCATAACGAAAATGACTTGGCTGTAAAATGTTCAAGCATTTGGCTTTTATTTCTATAAAAACCAGAGGTATTTGGCTCCAAGAAATAAGCCTATTTATTTAAATGTTTTACCCATTTAGTGTTTATAAGTGCCAGTGCCAACAATAAAACACTTTAATTTATTAATATGCACAGCAGGTTTCATGCTGTAATCTAGCCCTGACATCAAAGTAAATATCTGGTTTATGTACATTTCTACACCTGCAGCATTTACCATTAGGCTACTAACAAATAATATATCATTTCTGGGGTGAGCCTATTTGCTATGGTAACAACCTGTGTGTATGCGCGCACGTGCACTTGTGTTTGTGTGTGTGCACGCGTTCTGTGCATGAGGAAGAGTGACACCCCAGTCAGACGTTCAGTTGCTTCATTGCATTTTGGTACTGCAGAAATACATACATTACTTTTCAATAGAACGCTGCATTTGGTTTGCATCACTTGCATTGCGGTGCATTTTAGGTTAAGAATCCGTTCGAAAAATCACAACATCACGTCCCGCTGTATACAGTGAATGCATGCTGAAATTATTGTTGCGTGGCTACATAAAAGTTTAAGCATATGTGATGCATTGCGAGATCGGTCTGACTCGCGTGAGAGAGAATAACTTCCTTATGCTAAACTCCAATAAGACAGAGATTATTATTATTGAACAAAATATGTCAGATTAAGTTGCCCATATATGATTGCACTGTGGTGCCGTTTTTTGGTACACACACCTGTAGTGCATGCGTGTGTGTTAGGTTCTTTTTTAATCTATACTGTCCTGCAATTGAACGTGAATACGTTTACTACTTAAAAACATCAAAGCTAAACATCATATCTAGTCAAACCGCATAACGACATCGCTACAAATACAGTATGGGATTAAAATCAGCGGAAGCTCCGTTACCTTGTTTTATCGACGCTTGGTGAAACAACAGTGGATGTTTTCAGTTCAGATGCTGAATGTAATGATCCCAAACTTTAGACAGTCTCTCTCTGCCGTTTATGGACATATTCGCTCCGCCATCGCGCCAACTAAATTCAAAATGTACCACGCGCTATGATGCGCTTCCTGAACATTGAACAACGGTCTATGTGAATCAGATCTCGGCGCGTGTAGTGCGCGTCATAGGAATTTAACGAGGCTTCGAGGCAGAATTTTTGCCTCGAGGAATTTTTTGAATCGAGTAAATCGAGTAACTCGATGAATCGTTTCAGCCCTAACCCGAAAATTCTCGGGGCAGCCGCATATGTCGAAATTTCAGTCAAAACCATTCTATTTCATCATAAACAATCTGAAAACAGGGCTTTAAGTGTAAAAAACCGAACTTGTCCTTTAAAACTAAAATAACTAGCTACCGGTAAAGATGTAGCATACGAGACGTAGTGGCGTAGTGATGTACTTTTTTTGATTCCTATTTCCTGACTGGCTTTTTTTGCTCTTTGAAACTATTGGATAAAACTGGATATACCTTATTTATCTGGTAAATAATAGTGACTTTATTTTTCATTAGAGAAACTATGTCATACATGTGTGTAGGCATTAGAATACATTTTCACATAATTTTCTTTACATTATGTAGGATGATTTTATGTAGAAAACAGTAAATCACAAAAAATGACATTAGCTGGGTCATTCGGCATCAATTCTGCCCTGCCAAGCCCTGGCCACATGTCCAGAAAATGGTTACCTATTTTGAAAAGACTTAAAATTGCGTGTGTTTGTCGGTGTGTCTGGGGATGTCTGAGATGATGAAAATGTTTAATTTTCTTTGGGATTATTAAATAAATCTTTTTGACCTCGAAATGATGGCAATCTGGGGGTTTCTATGCGAGTCAATGTGATTGTGAAGATGAGGACTTAAGCTCTGATGGAGATCACTGTGATGTGATTAGACTGACATTAGATCAGATTTTCAGGTTTGAGATTTTTTGATGAGATTATTTTGTGTTGTGAAGAGCTCTTTTCACCTGCAGCAGCAGTCAGATAACACACTCGACCGGCCTTGACTACAGCATCACGCCTGCTGTTTCACACTGCAGTCTGTGTGTATGCGAGCTTTAGTTAATATGAATGCTGAATGTCATTATAAAACATCATTGTAAAATCATTGTTTTCTCTCTCTCTTTTTCTCTCTGTCTTTATCTCTTTTTTTGCTCTCTTACTCCAGCAGATTGAGAGAAAGGTAAGCCATAAGAGAGACTTGATTTATACATTTTTGTTCTTCGTTTCTTTTATCTGTTATACTCTATTCTCACTATCTTTCTCTCTCTCACTCACTCACTCACTCACTGACTCACTCACTGACCGACTCACTCACTCACTGGCCGACTCACTCACTTCCTCACTCACTCACCGACTCACTCACTTACTCACTCACTCACTCACTCACCGACTCACTCACTCTCACACTCACTCACACACAATTGCTAACTCACTCACTCATCGACTCACTTACTCATTGACTCAGTCACTCTCTCACTCACTCACCCACACTCACTCTCACACTCACTCACTGACTGACTCACTCACTCCATGACTCACTCAATCCCCGACTCACTCACTGACTGACTCACTAACTCATTCACTCACAGACTCACTCACTCACTGACTGACTCACTCACTGACTCCCTCACTCATTGAACTCACTCGTCAACTCACTCACTCACTCACTTACTGACTCACTCACCCACTCACTCACCGATTAACTCTCTCACTAACTCTCACGCTCACTCTCTCACTCACTCACTTACTGACTCTCTCTTTCAAATTCAAATTGCTTTATTGACATGACATACTTCAGTACATATTGTCAAAGCATTGCACAAAACAACATAAAACATAACATACATACATATAATTATAAAAATAAATACAATGTTTAATGTGGATGTGTCTTCACTCACTCACTCATTCACTCACTTACACTCACTCACTCCCCGACTCACTCACTGAGTGACTGACTCACTCACTCACATACTGACTGACTGACTAGCTGACTGACTGACTGACTCACTTACTCCTTGACTCACTCACTGACTGACTGACTGACTCACTCACTCACTTACTCGTCGACTCACTCACTCACTCACTCACTCACTCACTCACTCACTCACTCACTCACTCACTTACTGACTCCCTCACCCACCCACTCACTCACTGACTAACTCACTCTCTCACACTCACTCACTCTCTCTCTCTCTCACTCACTCACTCACTCACTCACTCACTCACTCACTCACTTACTTACTTACTCACTCACTCACTCACTCACTCACTTTCTCCCTCACTCTCTCTCTCACTGACACACTTTCACTCACTGACTCTCTCTCTCTCTCACTGACTCACTCACCCACTCTCTCACTTTCTCTCACTCTATCTTACTCTCTCTCACTCTCTCTTTCACTCTAACTCTCACTCACTCACTTTTTCTCTCACTCTGTCTCTCTCACTCTCATTTACTGACTCACTCTCTCCTTACTCACTTGCTCCCTCACTCTCACTCACTCTCTCTCTCTCGCTCGTTCACTGACTCACTCTCTCTTTCTCTTACTCACTCACTCACTCACCAACACACTCACTCTCTCACTCTCTTTCTCTGCACATAGTTTTTGAATAACCCAGGTAGCCTAGTAGCCTAATAAAGGCTGTTTCATTTTTAAATTGAGCGATCATATAACTTGACATGTTGATGTCACATTCTGCTACTAACTTTATCTCGGTAATCTCCTGTAAGTAGACACATTATAGATTAAGCAATCATTGACTGCTAGTAACAAATCTCTTCAAATACTTCAGCAACCAGATTTTTGCTTTTGCATGAAGCTGCATCCACACCACTATATCAGTATAAATCCAAGACAGCCGATTTAACCACTGATATATTGACGAATCCAAAAATTACTAGTGCGCCCTAAACAAAATCTCTTTTGGGGGGGTTCTCACCCAAAGGAATATTTCACCCACTTGTATAAATCTATCTGGTTGTTGTGATTATACATTTTGGTTTATGTTTTCTTTGACACATAAGCGACGTTCAACTCACAAGATCGTAGGTTCGAATTCCACCTCTGCTATGCCCCATTCACATGCTTATCAATTTGTCCTATATATACAAGTCAAAATAATTAAATGAATATGAAAATAAGAAATTGAAATAGGTTTTTATAAAATATTAAATTAGCGAGGGTCACGTCCTGTAGCTGGGAAGTGGTCAAGGTCAAGGGGGACAGATGTGTAGAGGCAGGTGCGATAGGACAGAGAATCACAGATAAGAGAATAAAAGATTCCACCGCTGATGTTATCTCTTTCTGCATCCACATACACTAAGCCTCTTGCATGCCGGTAACGGTTTCTAGATGAAGCCTGTCATGAACCGATGCCCTTGAAATAATAATAATAGGTGAATGTCGTCTCTCACAATACCAGCGACCTAAGACCATAATGACTCTCATCTTATTAGGACAGTGCATATTGCGCTCACCTGTGTGGAAATTATGGATTAGTTGTTGTGATTTACATTTACACATCCAGTTTTGTGACTCAGTCCATGGGTTTTTCTGACAGTATGTGGTTTTGTGTTTTCTCCACAGGCTAAACAATTGGAGGAGAAAGACAAAGAACTCAGGAAGCAAGATGCCTTCTACAGAGAGCAAGTGGCTAAACTGAAGGAAAGGGTATGACCGATACATTTTCTGTTACATTATCCACAGTTCCTGGATGTATACACAATGAACACTAAAGCACTACATTACGTGATGCGATAACCATAATGTTCTGCAGTAACTCACTAATGCGCAAAGCCATCTGGCTTAGAGGCAGAGACCGAGACAGTCTGTACTGTATTACTTTACTGTATTAAAAAAAAAACTTTAGGTTGAAAGTAACACAATTGGTTATTTGGCAACTCAACCATGGGTCATTTTCACATTTAATGGCTACCCCTAATTTTTCAACCTAATCTCAGGGCAAGTTGTGGTGATGTCATGAAATATTTGATTCGTTCATGTTCTGCTTTTTTCGTGCCATTGAGCATGAATGTCATTTTGGTATCACTCAGCACAAATTTCTTTAAATCGTTTTTCGTGTCCGTAGCACAACTTTCATTTACGTGTCATTTAATGTATTGTTTTCTCATTGTTTTTTTTCTATTTCATTGCTTGGGGTTAGGTTTAGAAATTTCAGACATCCTAAACCAATACATAAAAATGACATCCTAACCCAAAGCCCAAATCTAACCCCATACCCAAGTGACAATGATTTAAAAATAGAGAAAAAAAGGAAAAAAAATAAAACATAAAATGACACGAAAAAGAAAGTTGTGCTACGGACACAGAACACTATTTATAGACAGTTTCAGCAGTAACAACTGCTTTCGCGGTCAACACGTAACTTCCGGTAAACTCCGCTAAGAATAAATAACGACAAAGTCCTTTATAGTAGTTTATTTATATAACAAGCAAAATAACATAGATTACCTAGGAAATCAAAACATTTGTTATTTTCGACGAGGTATTTGTTCAAGAGTTCAATTCAGGGTTTTCACGAGTCCTTAAAAATCCTTGAAAGTTTGTGAGTCTGGGGAAAAAATGGCCCTGGGAAGTTTTTGAAAATATACATACATAAATACAGGTCATTTAAAGTGCTTGAATCTATTCTATGCAAGAAGGGAATAAAATCCATATTATTCCCTGTGTAGTGTAGGATAATATCATAAAAATTCTAGACTTTTTAAGCACACATGCTAAACTGTTCGCTTTAAATGCTTATATCTATCTGTATGCAAATGTTAATTCATACCAAAATGCTTTTTTGCATAGTTTTGTTTGACACATGAAAACGTCTCGGGTTATGTATGTAACTGTTGTTCCCGGAGAAGGGAACGAGACGCTGCGTCTTCCTTGCCATACTTCCTGCGTCCCTGTAGCGCCGTCTTTGGCAATATTTCAGATATTTCAGCGATATATTTCATGACTCCCACGTCACCCTGTCTTTGTCGTTAAGCCTTACCATTAGTTGAATTTGATATACACATTCAGACGCACTTACCCCTGGAAGCGTCCCCAAAGTGTCACCGCAGTGCCACAGTGCGAGTTCCCTCGAAAGGGAACTGTAACAATGTATTTTAAAAGGAAACACGATGTAACCTTGCTCTCACTTAAATTTGTGTCCCCACATTTAGTCCTTGAATTCTTCGAGGGTATTGGACCTGGAAAGTCCTTGAAAGGTCCTTAAATTTGAAGTCAACTAAGGTGTGGGAACCCTGTTAGCAACTAGTCAGACCATCAAAAAAAAAATTATACCGGAAGTAAAGTTCCGACCAGATGCGTAATCGCGTCACCGCATGTGCGTCCAATGAAACTGTCTATGTTAATTTGTTCTGAGTGACACGAAAAAGACATTCGTGCTCAGTGGCACGAAAAAAGTGGAAAATCGTGTCCATGAACACAAATAAATAAATCAAATACTTTGTGACTATACCAAGACTTGCCTTGGTTGATTTTTTTGTTCTAGAGGTTAAACCAGCCTCCATTACTAACACCTAATACGTCCAGTGTCCGAATAATACAAATGGTGAGGCGCTTCCCATGATGATGCTGGTGGAATATTGCGTGACTGAAAAAGACTCAATCAGATTCGAGAACCAAAAAGAACTGTTGTATAAATGAATATATATGTATAAGTGAATGTATATATTATTTTTTTCGTCCATTATAGCCTTTATTTGATAGTATGCAAGAAGAAGAAAAGACAGTACAGGGTGGAGAGAGGGTTACAGAATTGGCAAAGAACCTCGAGGTGGGATTCAAACTCGGGTCGTCAAAATTTGCGCATCATATGTCAGAGCACCACATCATCATCAGCTCCAATTATAAAATGTTACGTTTGATGTGATGCTCATGTCAGGTGTCTATCAACGTATTTCAGACTAAAATGTCGAATTTTAGACAAAAGTGATATTTCAATCATGATACGTATTTGAGCGATTTATTATTAACGAGATTAATATAATTGATGTGTGATTTCTTCTGCTTTTCCACAAAAATAATTAGTTTCTCTTCTGAATGGGTGGGCCAGCTGTCAATCTGAGTGACCCTCGACACTGGTACAGTATATACAAATAAATAGCATTTTGAAAAACCAATGTATCGTTGATGGTGATCTGAACCAGTCTATTCCAATATGCAAAATGCCTGAAAGCTTATCTTGCTCACATAGAGGGACAAATTAAAGTCATTCGTTATCGACAACGTGCCGCAATTGCAGTACACAGACACTAGACCGATATTATTTCCTGAAAGTTCTGTTTCTGACAGATGAGACTTTGTTTGTGTCCATAAAACGTGCTGATGATGCACACTGCGGCTAGCTTTAGCTCTGGCTTTGTCTTTTTACCAGGATACGGCAATTTTAGCTATGCACACGACGGCGTTATTGATCTCTCACAGCTTCATCAATCACTTATTGAGCACAGGACTGTGTCAGGTTATACACAAACACATACATGTGCACACTTATCACATCCCTTCTGAAATGCACACACTTGGGTAGACACGGGTGTCTGTGAGCTGTATGGATTTGTGAATCAGGATTTATTGGTTGGCTATATGCAGGGTTTTACACAAGGTGATCATCATATATTATTTTATACAATATTCATTGGGTGCAAACAGAATTTTTATATAATACCTCATTTTTAATATACATCGTTTGTCGTATCATTTTGTGTGTGATGTATTGATGCATTGTGGACAAATCATGTAATTGTGTTTGTCTGCTGGAATAAAATAACCATTGAAGATAAATGTTGCATAGTGGGTAGTGCACATTACATTGTGGCTGGCTGACAGATAAGACAGTTTCTCCAAATAGGAAATCAATATTATGCTCAAACATGCACACACATTTGGGTCTGTGCCCATTTAACTTTTGGTTTTATTTAAGGTCTATCCTTTACAAAAAACAACTGGATTGATTCAGAATAACACAATATTATGTTTTGACTGCGTCTAATCTCTCTTCTCCAGTGCTTTCCGTTTTCTCAAGTTTTCAGACTGTAACAGTACCAACAACAATAGAGAGAGAGAGATACAGAGCGAGCGAAAAGAAGAAAGCGCTGATATATATTACACGTCTCTTTCAATACACTTTGCTCATTTATCAGTGGCCAGCATTTGACAGCCCATCACAGCTCTTGAGATGCCGACTGCCACCTCCAGCCTACTTATTGGCATGACCGCTCAAATTGCCTGTGTGTGTTCATATATACGCATCACATTTTCACCCAATTATTTGCTATACAACAATCTCATATTTCAAATTAGCGCTCGCCATTCCCCATTTTAACCTTTTTTTGCACTATTGTAAGCTATGTCTTCTTTAATGCTCATTGATCATCCTGGAGAAAGCTGTAGTTTAAAGTAAAGCACTGAAGTCTTCAAGAGGCCGGCTAATGTTTGTTAACCTGATCAATGGAATTTCAGTGACATGAAGGGCACTCGACATTGGCTGCTGTTGTTTTTGCTCATAATTAAAAGTCGTTATCGCTTTCTTTTTTCTTTTTTCTTTAAAAAGAAAGACGAAAAATGTGTGTTTCATTAGCCTCTTTCACACAGTAGTTCTAGTAAATTACCATGAATTTACCAGAATGAATTTACCAGTAAATACAAAAATTTGCTGTAAACGGAAGTTACCTGTGGCGCGCGGCCGGCGAGCTCCGTGTCGTATTTGTAAACAATGTTGGGTTATGACTTAATATCGTCGGCCCGTATTTTCTTGTTTTCACATCTGTGGCAAACGGTCGCGAAGTTGCTCGTGACCAAACAACATTGCGTTAGGTGGCGTCAAACGGAACCTGGGTTTGCACATTAGGCTTTACAGAGGGTGTGCTAAGGACATCGGCAATTTGGCAAATAGATGGTAAGCTGTTTTAAACAACTTTGAAGAAATGTGGATGTTAACTTAAGGTGTGGTCGACTTTTAAGCATAACGTGTGTGGAAACATCCGTAAACGCGTCACCTGTATAAAAACGTTCTGATTGGCGCGATCTGTCAGCGCGGTCTGATGTCGTCCGTTCTAAATGCCATAATTCCTATATTTTTCGTTCACATATAGCGCTTACCGGTAAATTACTGGTAATGTTACAACCTTTCTTACTGGTAAATTGGGAGCACTGATTTACCGGAAAGGTTCTGTTCACACATGACCTGTTAACTGCAATTTACCAGTAAATTACCAGTAAAGACTGTATGTGTGAAAGGGACTATTGTCATAGTCTGGCTTGAAACCCCATGATCTTATCCCAAGTTCATTCATTTAAGAGATAATCTCAGTAGGAAAATTCCCAGAAAGCATTGCACGTATCCCAAAAGAATTGAGGTTGTAAGAAAGGACAATTAATGTGATATTGTAAGCTAAGTAACAATATTTTAAGAGTTTGCTTCCAAAACGTAATAAATCCATTTAGGCTAATTTGGGTAAAAATTTGTTTTCTATACCAAGAAAGTGACAAGATGAAAACCACTATTTTCTGTTACGTAACTTTCACATAGCATCTTTAGGTTATAATAACAGTAAAAATTCAAATCCATAATTTGATTTTCAAAAATTTATTATAAAAACTGATTATTTTTCTCATCGTGAATGTTAATCTGCATGTAAACCCTCGTTTTAAAGAGCTGAACCATAACTCCTGTTTGCGATGATATGTGCGTCCTCACTACGGCACGCCCCTTACGGGATTGTTTCCGCCTCTTGTTCACATAGAATGCTTTCCGTAAATGTTTTAGTAATGTTACTAGGTCCTCTTTACGGGAGCGATCCCAGAACAATTACAGGACGTATTTGTGTTCACACAGAAGCCTCTCTGTCAATTTATGGAAATTTTCTGATACCAAAGTGCTGTGTGAATGGGGTTCAAGTCTTTACGATTACTTGGAAATGAAATGCAGGGATGTTTGATTAGAGTTGGAGCTAAACAGTGGCCCTCACCCAGGATTCCTCACCCCTGCTATAACCCATTGGTTGGGTTTGTCCCATATTTGACCCAACCATGTTTTTAACATTTTGGTTGAAATAACCCAGCATATGTTAATTTAAACCAAACGGTTGGGTTGTTTATATACTCAAACATGGTAAAACATTCCAACATTTGAAGTGGTCCAACATTTGAAGTGTATCAAAAAAGTTCATAAAGTTGTTTTAAGAAAAAGTGTATGAAAGGTTTTGATCCACTTTAAATGTTGACTAGTGTAGCATCAGTTCAAAATAATAACAAGTTCTCAATTCCCAAACTACCAGGCCTAAGCTGAATGTTTACTCTGCAGTCAAAGCTTTAAAGGATTAGTCCATTTTCTTAAAAGAAAAATCCAGATAATTTACTCACCACCATGTCATCCAAAATCTTGATGTCTTTCTTTGTTCAGTTGAGAAGAAATTATGTTTTTTGAGGAAACATTTTTCTAATTTTAATGGACTTTAATAAAGCCCAACATTTAATACTTAACTCAACAGTTTTTTTCAACGGAGTTTCAAAGGACTATCTCGTCTAGATCCAGTCGTGATGCGTCAGCTGACCCCACGCAATACGTCACAGAGGACGAACGCGAAACTCCGCCCCAGTGTTTACAAGTGTGTTGAAAGAGGACCGTTCCTACTTTTTTGTATGTCAACTGATACTAATTAATGTCTTTGTATCAGTTTATTGGTTTAAATGGTCCGCAAATGTGCGTTTTATATATATAACACGTGACCTCCCTACGTCACTACGCATTTACGTTGGGTCGCGCTGAACCGGACCTGGCCGAAAAGTTGTGGTTTAAAGGTACATATTTTTTGTTTTTCTTGTCAGAAGTGACAGTTATTTCGCTGGATGGGACCCTGGTGCCTCGTTTGGGATTGTTTGTGGTCCTTTGAAGCTCCGTTGAAAAAGAAACTCTTTAGTGTTGAGTTAAGTATTAAATGTTGGGCTCTATTGAAGTCCATTAAAATTAGAAAAATTCTGCAATGTTTTCCTCAAAAAACATAATTTCTTCTCGACTGAACAAAGAAAGACATCAACGTTTTGGATGACATGGTGGTGAGTAAATTATCTGGATTTTTCTTTTAAGAAAATGGACTAATTCTTTAATCAGGGCTGGTTACCTGGTAACATTATACAGCGTTGTCGTAGTAACCTGTTGATGCTGTACATATGATAAAATGTAAAATTTGTAACTCTGCTCTGCACGTATATTGCACGTCTCTTTTGTTTCCTGCGCTTGCTGACAGCATAGTTAAGACGGTGTGGTGTTTTAGTTAAGATCCGTGTGTGGTCATTATCTTTTCCTCCCTGTAGACGAGACGCAGGGAAAGGACAGCGTCTGTCTCTGCACGAGGTCTAGTTAATTTAATTAGCAGAGTTTTATCTAGGCAAGGAACCCAGCTAGAGGTCCGAGTTCAAGATAATGTCTTTATGCTTTTCAGTTATAAACAACAATGCAAGAATATGAATGATAGGAATAGCCCCCTGAAAATGAAAAGTTTGTTATCTATTAACAGTACAGCGTCTTGTCATTCCAGACTCAAGCTTTTTGCTTTCTTGGAACACAAAACAATTGTGTTGGTGTTTTCCTTTCAATAAACTTATACAGTGAGCAGGGACTTTCACGAAAAAAAATTGTAAAGACCTTTATATACTGTAAGCAGTTGATCTCTTTTTTACTTAAAGGCCCACCATTGTCAACATTATTTGAAGCCCCCCCCCACTCAAAATGGTATGTGCAATAAAATAGAGCTGTGAATATTGAGAAAGAGAAGAAAGAAATGTGTAAATGCAGTTACAACTTTGTAACAACACTGTACTTAATTTAATGTGTAATTTAATGTTTTGGGCGTTCATCTCGACTGTAACGTCACAGTTGGTGTTATGTTGAGATTGGCCTGTTTTCTTGCGATCTTTTGCAAGCATAAGGTTTACATAAGAAGGAGAATCATGTTTGAGGCTCACGATACACTCACCTAAAGGATTATTAGGAACACCATACTAATACTGTGTTTGACCCCCTTTCGCCTTCAGAACTGCCTTAATGTTATGTGGCATTGATTCAACAAGGTGCTGAAAGCATTTTTTAGAAATGTTGGCCCATATTGATAGGATAGCATCTTGCAGTTGATGGAGATTTGTGTGATGCACATCCAGGGCACAAAGCTCCCGTTCCACCACATCCCAAAGATGCTCTATTGGGTTGAGATCTGGTGACTGTGGGGGCCATTTTAGTACAGTGAACTCATTGTTATGTTTAATTTGAAATGATTCGAGCTTTGTGACATGGTGCATTATCCTCCTGGAAGTAGCCATCAGAGGATGGGTACATGGTGGTCATAAAGGGATGGACATGGTCAGAAACAATGCTCAGGTATTTAAATGATGCCCAATTGGCATAAAGTGTGCCAAGAAAACATCCCCCACACCATTACATCATTGCATTAATGAGAAATTGAACAGGTGTTCCTAATAATCCTTTAGGTGAATGTATGTCATTACCATGTACATAACTTTTATTATTCATCTATGCCTAGGTAAGTAAATACAGTTTTACATTCTACTCCACCTTTAATGTAAAGTCTTCTGAATTAAATTAGGCATGTGTTGTGTAACTATGTAATAATGTTACCAATATGTTTGTAAAGACATTTTCCTTTCTCACACTGAAGATAGGCGTTATATTCTGACATTGTATAACAGCTTTGTTTATGTACCCGTGCTAGTTTGTGAATTTCCACCAGTCTGTTTTGTTTCGCGGTCTCCCGCAGTAAGAGAGTGATAGAAGGATTGACTCCACAGGCCTCTGCTCCGTTCTCCTTCCCTGTTTGCAGTCGCCAGTTTTGATTTGTTCAACCTCAGTCTCGCGCCTCCACCGGTGCACTGCGGAGCCAATATGGCCGCCGTGCTGTTGAGCCATAATGGCTGTCACAGTGGGGTTTCCTTCCACATCCTCTCTGGTCTGTGAGAGATAACACAGCCTGCTGATTACCAAACCACTGCTCAGATCTCTCATTATAAAGCCTGGGAGATTTCATTTGAACGTGGGGTTGTTTCTTTAAACCAATGGCAAAAGTAGCTCTGTCATTACTCCGTAAAAACCCTGTGTGCGCAAGATTAAATGATAAATTAAATATCTTTATTTTATCAAGCTGAGAGTTTTTTGTCAGTTTGTTTTACTGCTCATACTTTTGGTCAACAGACCCGATATGTAAAATCTGGATGTAGCATGTCCACCTCGTGAATACAAACTGGTCTGTAAATAAGTGCTACTTTGAATGCAGTACATACTTTACCGTCGTATACGATTTCAGGTGGATTAAAAGTTGAATCGGAAAATACTGGGCAAGATTAACACTGGGGAAACAGCAATTACATTTTATGTAACATTTAGTTTTATAACCACAATCTGATACGCAGGCTGTGGCAGATGAAGGTGAGGGTATAAGGTTTCATAAAAGAGCACGTGGGAGGTAGACCTGGCCTCTCAGACTGATGGAGGAGCCACCAAATCAGCGTGTGAACAATTCAACATCGAAATCCCACTCTCTCATTAATCAAGGGAAATGACGGACCTCCAAAAATACACCAACACTCAGGTCATAAGGTTGTAGAATGTGTGTGTTTGTGCATGCGTGTGTGTCTCTCTCTCTCTCTTTCTGTAATCAGTGTCTTTGCTGGTCAGCGTCCTCTTAGTTCAGTACTGATTACCACTGACTCCTCCTATTAGTTTAGCATCATCACAGCATGCTACTAAAATCACTGCTGTTGTTCCTCTTCCAGGCCAGTCGAAGCCTTATAGGGTTAACCCTTGGCAATTCACATAGCGATATCGGATATAGTAGTACTTCAGTACAAAGACAATGGTTACATTTAAGATGCTAGTGTTTTTACAAAGTCTGCTTAAAACCTCCTGTTGACAGGTATCGGAAATTAGCATGTATGCTAAAACATTCGAACAAAGCACATGGTTTGTCCAATGTAATTCTGATGCCCTGTCAAATAAACAATAAACAACTACCATATTTTCCGGACTATAAGTCACATTTTTTATAGTTTGGCTGGTCTTGCGACTTATAGTCAGGTGCGCCTTGTAAGTCAGTATGAATTAATTTTGATATATATGAACCAAGATACATCATTACCGTCTACAGCCGTGAGAGTCCGCTATATGCTGCTCCAGTATTTATGTAATTCAATGGATTCAGTGATGTGGAATGAAGAGTTTGCGAACTTGATGCACGTTGGCTTTTCTGTCAATTTAGCCTATTTAGCCCTTCCAGGTATGTTCAGTATGCTATTGTGTATCGTATGATAATGTTACGTTAATGTGTGGACATCTGTTCAGCTTATTTTTTTCGGCAAGTTTAAGTCATTAATTATTAAATCGATCCTCTGAGTTACGGATCGATCTTTAGAAATTAACATGAAAATCGATTCAGAATCGGTGAATCGATTTTTTTCAACACATCCCTAGTTGAAAGAGGACCGTTCCTAAGTTGTTGTATGTCAACTGATACTTATTAATGTCTTTGTGTCAGTTTATTGTTTAAAATGGTCCGCAAATGTACGTTTTATATATGTAACACATGACCTCCCTACGTCACTACGCATTTACGTTAGGTCGCGCTGGACCGGACCTAGACGAAAAGTTGTGCTTTAAAAGAGCATATTTTTTATTTTTCTTGTCAAAAATGACAATCCTTTCGCTAGATAAGACCCTTATGCCTCGTTTGGGATCGTTTATAGTCCTTTGAAACTCCGTTGAAAAAAACTGTTACGTGTTGAGTTAAGTGTTGGTGTCTATTAGTCCATTAAAATAAAAAAATCCTGCAATGTTTTCCTCAAAAAAACATAATTTCTTCTCGACTGAACAAAGAAAGACATCAACATTTTGGATGACATGGTGGTCAGTAAATTATCTGGAATTTTCTTTTAAGAATATCCTTTAATATCCTAATAGATGGAGTTCAATTGCTTAGTAGTGTTTACTGTAATTTAGCATAAAACCGTGAAATTTGGTTATCATGACAACCCTAGTATCACATCATTGACTGACAGCAGACAAATGATTTTTTACTTGACGTGCAGTCCATCAAAAGCTATACAGTGGCTTCACTAAAAGCCTAAGATATAATTATTGATCTTCATGGCTGTTGCCTTTCATTTGTATTGATTGTGTGTGTGTGTGAGAGCGGATGAACCGCTCTGTTTGTGATTGAGAACTCTCTTTATGGGTGGAGCTTGATTGAGTATTTGTTGTCACATTCTCAAATTCACTTTTCCGTTTTTTTCTTTTCGAATCGTCCACATGATCACTTTATTTAGGTGCATTCCAAGACACAAGCACATTTCACTTTCGAAAAAATCAGGGTTTGGAATTGGCATCATATTTTAGGCCATTTTGTATGTTGACACTTTTTTATTGAGCCTTGCACAGGCTGCTGCTGTAGAAAATTATTTTAATAATGAAGTTTTATTGACGTGTTTCCCGTACAGTAGCACAAGAAGGCGAAAACCCAACGGGTGGCAGCTACTGCTGTTTTGAAGCTTTGTTTTACAAGGTTTTCATGGGTAGAAATCTGGCTTTACTGCAGGAAACAGAGGGAGAAGGATGAATTAACAAGCTTAGCTTTTGATTTGAAAAGCAAAGGTTTGTTATTGCATATATTTTTCAATCTGACGAATACATTTCTCTGTCTCTCCATTCAGAGTGCCCAGATCTTCAAGGTGACCAATGAGAACTATCACAAAGCAGCAGATGAGGTCAACGCCAAGTTCAAGTAAGTACAGCCAACACGGAAGTGACTTCTTGATTTTTTTCAACCTTATGTTGTTTAAAACCTGTATGAATGTATTTTTTTCTGATGAACACAAAATAAGATATTTTGATAAAATATGGTAAGCACACAGCTCATTGTAACCATTGACTTCCATAGTAGGAAAAACAAATGCGATGGAATTCGATGTGTACCTTCAACTGTGTGCTAACCATCATTTATCTTCAGTGTTGTGGGTAACGCATAACAAGTAACGCGCATTACCTAAAAATATTACTTTTCTGAAGTAGCACGTAAAGTAATGCATTACTTTATAAATGTACACATTAATATTTAAGTTACTTTTCAGTTTAATTAATTAAATTTAAAATAATGTACTAATTTAAACTGAACATATTAACGTAGAATTACGCACTTTGTGCGTCTGAGCGGGAACCGTTTGAGTCAGAAACAGAGATGGCAGGCCAGAGCTTGACATTTTTGCGATCATAAAAAACACCTGCAAGGCCTGAAAGAGATCAAGCCTCAGCCAAGGAAGAAAAAGTAACGCAAAAGTAACATAAACGTAACCTAAAAGTAACGTAAGCATTACTTTCCATGAAAAGTAACTAAGTAACGCAATTAGTTACTTTTTTGAGGAGTAACTTAATATTGTATTGCATTACTTTTAAAAGTAACTTTCCCCAACACTGTTTATCAAAATATCTTCTTCATCATTTATTGCAATACTTGCGCAATATTGTAAATATTTGTAAAGTTACTACCGTCAAACTAGGTGGGCGTGGTTTTAGCAACCAGCCACCTCAGCTCCACCCACTTTTCACTCTTTCCCCATTTCGATTATCCGCGAGTAATCCGCTGCCAAGATGGCGCCGTCAGGCTCTGCCAACTATTGGCTTCAAAAATGCTCTTCACAGGTGACGTCACAGTCCATTTTTTTTATCGTAACTGTCATCCCTACATGCAAATACAACTTTCCCAGGTAAATTTGAACATATCAAAATTGTCGTCACGAACATGGACATTAGACATAGCTGGAAACTGAAGTGCCTGACATTTTGGCTCCATACATCTTAATGCGGCCTATTAGCCCCAATAGTAATGCATGTTGGTAAAGGGGAAGTGAGCAGAGACTAGCCTGTTTCAGGACTAGCCCGGGCTCGCAAATCACATTAGACTATCATTATCCCTTCTTCCTCAGTGCCAACACAGGGATCATCGTCTCTTTAGAAATGTCAGAAATTGATTTGTGGTGTCCATCGGGGCAGAATTGGAGTCGGGAGGGGGGAGGTTGCGCAGCTAATGCTAAATTGCATTAGGAAATGCATTAAAATAACATTAGCCTGACATGGTTCTCCGCACAGGCTTGCGCCCGGGTGTCATGTGACCAGCGGGCCCGCAGTGAATGCTGCGATTGGCTGATTGCATTAGAGAGGTGCATTAGCCGTGCTGTGATTGGATTACGGCATGGAGGGAGGAGTGTGCGATAGGGTTTTTTTGGATGTAATGAAATGCATTTAGGGTCTGGTGTTACACGAGAGGCATAAGCTCTACTGACTGCTAATCTGGTTTAAATGCATGCGTGCGAGTGAGAGAGAAAGAACGAAAGAAAGTTTAGGTCTGTATGAATGACGGGTCACAGGTGTGTTTTAAATAGCAAAGGGGGATGTTTCTGTTATACATTAGAAAGACTTTTATATCTAGATTGTTTTTCCCGAGTGGATGTAGTACAATAATATTCATCCTCTGAAGGGAGAACAGGAGATAAGATCATATCAGGAAATGGGTTGGGTAGTAAAAATTAAATATATTTGGTCCAAGCCTTTTGATTTCCTGAAAGTTGAAACTGCCCCAGAGATAAATAAAGAAGTCCAAATCTCCATAATTGATGGAATTAACATGAGTTTGATCTGATTATCTTTGTTCTTGAAATTGAAAACTGTCTTTTATTTTCTCTGTAGCAAAAATACAGCTTTGACTGTTATTAATTCAGCTATAAATAACGCTTACCCATGTGGCTTACAAAGATATCTGTGGATCGACTACATTTAACCAATCAGTGCTCTTTAATGAGGGTTGATAGTAATGTTTTCCCAAGACCAAAATCGGGATGTTGATCGCACGAGACACCTGTTACACGCACTGACATATGAACACACACACTGTGTCAAGCTGCATAACTGTGGATGCTGGGTGAATTTGCTCGTAGGAGTGAAGGAGTGTGATGTTGTCTTTAGCCACCTGTCAGCGTTGACCTTTGTCATCCTTGTGTTGCTATGTCGAAGCATGCAGTCTGTGTGTTTGTCATGTGTCCCTTGGGGGCTGCCGTGCTCTGTGACAAAAGCAAACGGCAAGATGACACATAAAAGCTTCACTGCTGCGAATTCCTGAATGTTCTGCTATTTTTCTTCCAAATGGATTTTGATGTTCCTGCTTGTCTGCTTTAGTTCATTTTGAGGAATGAGCAGAGATACTGGCCTATAATCCGTATATATCGGACTCTAATTGGTGTATTTCAGTCTGTAAATGGTGTGTATATCAGTCAATAATCTGTAAATATCGACCTATAGCCATATACATTACCCTACAATTGGTATATGCAACAAATAACCGGTATAAATCAACTTGTAATTGGTATACCTTAGTCTATGATCAGTATATACCAACATAAAACCGGTATATATCGGCATGTAATTGGTATAGTTCCACCTGTAATCGATATAATTCGGCCTGTAATTGGTGTATTGTATATATCAGTCTATAATCTGTATATATCGGCCAGTAATTGGTATACATCAGCCTATGATCAGTATATACCAACATATTACCGGTATATATCTTCCTGTAATTGCTGTATATACTGGCCTATAATCTGTATATATCAGCCCATAATCGTTGTACATATCAGTCTATAATCTGTATATATCGGCCTGTAATTGGTGTATTTCGGTCTGTAATTGGTGTGTATATCAGTCAATAATCTGTAAATATCGGCCTATAGCCATATACATTACCCTACAATTGGTATATACAACATATAACCAGTATAAATCAACCTGTAATTGGTATACATTAGCCTATGATCAGTATATACCAACATAAAACCGGCATATATCGGCCTGTAATCAATATTTTGTCCTGTAATTGGTGTATATCGGCCTGTAATTGGCGTATATACTGGCCTATAATCTGTGTATATCAGCCTGTAATCATTGTATATATCAGTCTATAATCTGTATATATCGGCCTGTAATTGGTATACATCTGCCTATGATCAGTATATACCAACATATTACCGATATATATTGGCCTGTAATTGCTGTATATGTTGGCCTATAATCTGTGTATATCAGCCTGTAATAATTGTATATATCAGTCTATAATCTGTATATATCGGCCTGTAATTGGTATACATCAGCCTATGATTAGTATATACCAACATATTACAGATATATATCGGCCTGTAATTGCTGTATATACTGGCCTATAATCTGTACATATCAGCCCATAACCGTTGTATATATCAGTCTATAATCTGTATATATCGGCATGTAATTTGTATATATATCGGCCTGTACTTAATATACATCAGTCTACGAGCAGTATATATCAACATATAACTGGTATATACTGGCCTGTAATTGGTAAATATCGGCGTATAATCTGTATATATTAGCCTATAATTTGTATATATCAGCCTATAATCGGTATACGTCAGCCTACAGTCGGTATTGGCAAATATAAGCATTTTATTTATTAATGTGTACATATCAGCCTACGACCGTATACATTGCCCTACAATCAATATATACCAACATATAACCCATATATACATATATCGGCCTGTAATTGGTATATATTGGCCTGTAATTGGTGTATATACTGACCCACAATCTGTATATATCAGCCCATAATCGTTGTATATATCAGTCTATAATCTGTATATATCTGCCTGTGATTGGTATACATCAGTCAACAATCAGTATATACCAACATATAACTGGTGTATATCGGCCTGCAATTGGTATATAACGGCATATAATCTGTATATACCAGCCTAAAATCAGCATATGGTCGTTATCAGCAGATATAAGCATTTCTGCCCACTATCGGACATCAGTCAATTATTTAAAATAGCCCATAATCAGGGCAGATTATATCCTTGCAATCGAAAGAGATGAAAAAATACATTACAATTATTTTGAATTGGGCATTTCTCTCTTCATATTGCTAAATACTCCTATTGCATTGTGTATTTGCATGAAAAATGACTTAAGACTGAGTTTGTGGTTTGTTGAAAGGGCTCTCACTTGGAAAAGTCCCACCATTCACAGCGAGAATTCGCTCCATAATTGGCGTCTGTATAGAAATAACTCCGTTTGAGAGGCCATGACGTTTGCCTGCCTATTGAAGCACAGCTTGACCTGTCTTAGTGAACACAATTATAGCTATTACAGCCAAATATAAGTAACCGGCAGTCGAGCGGCCATAATATTTAGGAGAAGTATTCTATTTTAAAAGAGGTCAGCGGACGGCTTAACCGTCGAGAATATCAACACAGAGCTGAGCAAGATCAGAACCAACACGCACTTAAAGTTACAGCCCGCCAGCCACAGGTTATCAAACCCTCGCCTACCTGAAAATATCTCTCCAGACTTTAGCCAGACCATCTTTACTGCAACTGGGATTACCTATATATCATCCTCTTATCTATCCTCAACCCATCTTTCCGTCTTTTTTTGTGCCTTTCTCATCCTCGATTCTGACCTTTGCTTGTATCCTCCATCCAAACCCTTTCTCCATTTCTAATTCTCCCTTATTGTTTTTATTCATGCTGGTAATAGAACCGGTATTAGGTTGTACTTAAGCCTGCTGCCTCTCCTTTGTCTTTCAGTGAAACTGATGGATGCTTTTAAAAAGCGATGAAAATGAGTGTTAGACACATTTCTTCGGCTTCGACCTACAAACTCTTTTCTACAACAATTTCTTTTTCTCGGATTTTATAATCAAGGTTGGAATTAGGAACAGGGTTAGGGCTCAGAATGACATTTTTAACCAATCATTAAGTATGCCAGCTTTAAATCAACATACAAAATTAAAAATTTTCGCAATGTGCGGCAAACATCTGTGTACGCATATGAGTCAAATAAAAAAAATTTTTTCAATAATTGCAATCTGTTGCAAAATGCACATCTGCAATATTTCAGTCCCTCCAGAAAACGCAATTATGCGTTCTCATGATTCAATGCATAATCGGTCAAAGTCTGCATGTTTATGTGGAGGCCTCATTTTACGTTGCATTTTCGCCGCACAAATTGCAGATTTCTGCTTGCAAAATATGCGGGGCTTGCATGATTTCATAATCCCCGCATTTTCGTAGCAAAAAGTCATATATATCTTAGCAAAAAGTTGAAAAATTTTGCATTTACTTCACACATGCGCAGCCATGTCCCCTGTTCAGTCCTTCCAGAAAAACGCTGAGTTTTTTTGTGATTGTTGTGGGCAAAAATCCTCGATTTTGCGACACGTTTTCTTAAAAAATGCGATGGAATTGCTGGAATTTGCGAAAATTGCGGAACGTGCAAAAAATTCGGAACTTGCAAAAACTGCGGAAACTTGCAAAAGCTGCAATGATGTTCACGTCACTTCATAACGTTCCCATGGCAATAGAGGACACGGCTGCGGTTTTGGGAAGTAAATGCAACATCTTTCAACTTTCTGCTAATATATATGTGACTTTTTGCTGCGAAAATGCGGAAATTATGAAATCATGCAAGCCCTGCATATTTTGTGCACAGAAATATGTAATTAATGCGGCGAAAGTGCGCCGTATTTGGAAAAAATGCAGCCCCGCATAAATATGCGGACTTTGGCTGTTTTTCTGGAGGGACTGCCTGTTGGGAATGTTAGGAAGTGACATAAACTAGGCAACGTGAACATCAATGAAAAGCTGCAAACAATATTTGCAAGTTCACACAGTTTTTGCAAGTTCACGCAATTTCATTGCATAAAAATCCCACATATTCCATCGCATTTTTAAGAAAATGTGCCTCAAGATCAAGGATTTTTGCTCGCAGCAATCACCAAAAAACTTTCTGGAAGGACCGATATTTTTCCAAATGTTGATATATTGTGCAACCCTACCTTCGTATCTGACCTCTGTTCATCTTTTCCATCCAGAACCTCTTTTGTTTTATAATTTCCTTTTCTTTTGATTCCAGCAGGTAATAGGACGATACGTTTTTGCATCAAAGCCCGTGGCTTCTTTTCCTCAGTGGAACTGATGGATCCCATTTTAAAAACGATGAAAATGAGCGCTTGTCATTTTTCTTGCTAACTGCTTCATTTGTTTTGATTTCTGTCGGCCTGTCACACAGCCCGTCAGCTTCTAAATGAACATACATGTGGTTTTATTCGAAGTGGACGCTTAACCTCCTAACCTCAGTAGTCTGGAGTGCTTGTAAATTATGACAGATAGTCACATGTCTATTAAGAGCGGGATTTCGGTTCATCCAGGACAACCGCAAAACATGAACTTAAATACGCAGCGCCGGCGGGCCGATAGTTCATTAGTCTTGATTTGGAAGAATTAAGACTGTTTGAGAAATGTGTGGTGGTATTTTAATAAGCTGAATACTGCACTAGAGTGGCGTCTTTGTGTCTTTTGTCTGGGCCTGGACGAATGTAAAAAATACTGTGCTGTTTTCAAACCAGTCTGATTTGTCTCAACCAATGACTTGAGTTTGGGGCCGATCTGTTCATCCAACCAATGGCAGACGGGGCGTGGGTTCAGAAAACAATAGTTATTAGATTCCCCTTCCTCAAAATCTTTATGCATTGCTCTGTTTCTCTCTTTCTTTCATGATAAAGCATCTCATATCTGTGTGTCTCTCTCAGCCCTCTGTGTCACATTCGTCCGAGTGCCTGAACGCTGTGATTTATGACCCACATCTACTTCTCTCCTCCAAAAATCCATTGCAGCTGGACTGAAGGATTTATACAGAGACATAAATAAGTATATACACAGCAGTGCTATTATAGAGCTGTCCTGCTTTCTGCTGCTTGATCTGTGGATGGAGAGAGACAGAAAGAGAGATGGTGAAGATGATGTTCTGCTTCTTTGATATAAAGATATTTTACTTGTAATGTCATAGCTTGTTGAAACGCACAATGTAACCTGAACACTTAGTAATATTGTTTGTATTGTTGAGGACTACCTCATATTAGTGGATCTTTACGCGTGTGCACGCTTTTTGGGGGTTATTATTGTCCACAACCACATGCACTACAGAAAAAAGTGCGACGAGTGCAAAATTTGCAAAAGCTTAGTCCATTTTCTTAAAAAAATCCAGATATTTTACTCACCACCATGTCATCCAAAATGTTGATGTCTTTCTTTGTTCAGTCGAAAAGAAATTATGTTTTTTGAGGATAACATTCCAGGATTTTTCTCTTTTTTTTTGTGATTGTTGCGGGAAAAAATCCTCGATTTTGCGACACGTTTTCTTAAAAAATGCGATGGAATATGCGGGATATTTATGCAATTTATGCGATGGAATTGCGGGAATTCGCGAAAATTGCGGAACTTGCAAAAACTGTGGAAACTTGCAAAAGCTGCAATGATGTTCACGTCACATAATCACGTCACTTCATAACGTTCCCATGGCAACAGAGGACACGGCTGTGCTTGTGTGAAGTAAATGCAACATGTTTCAACTTTCTGCTAATATATATGTGACTTTTTGCTATGAAAATGCGGGGAGTATGAAATCATGCAAGCCCTGCATATTTTGTGCACGGAAATCTGTAATTAATGCGGCGAAAGTGCGTCGTATTTGGAAAAAATGCAGCCCCGCATAAATATGTGGACTTTGGCTGATTATGCAATAAATTGTGCGATTGCACAATCGCGTTTTTCTGGAGGGACTGCCTGTTGGGAATGTTAGGAAGTGACATAAACTAGGCAACGTGAACATCAATGAGTGCACGCTTTTTGGGGGTTATTATTGTCCACAACCACATGCACTACAGAAAAAAGTGCGACGAGTGCAAAATTTGCAAAAGCTTAGTCCATTTTCTTAAAAAAATCCAGATATTTTACTCACCACCATGTCATCCAAAATGTTGATGTCTTTCTTTGTTCAGTCGAAAAGAAATTATGTTTTTTGAGGAACACAACAGAAAAAAGTGCGACGAGTGCAAAATTTGCAAAAGCTTAGTCCATTTTCTTAAAAAAATCCAGATATTTTACTCACCACCATGTCATCCAAAATGTTGATGTCTTTCTTTGTTCAGTCGAAAAGAAATTATGTTTTTTGAGGAACACATTCCAGGATTTTTCTCATTTAAATGGACCCCAGCGCGTAACAGTTTTGACGCGGTTTGAAGTTGCAGTTTCAAAGGACTCTAAACGATCCCAAACGAGGCATAAGGGTCTTATCTAGTGAAAAGATTGTCATTTTTGACAAGAAAAATTTAAAATATATGCACTTTTAAACCACAACTTCTCATCTTCCTCCGGTCGTGTGAGGCGCCAGCGCGACCTCACGTAATTGCATAATGACATTGAAAGGTCACGTGTTACATATATGAAACGCACATTTGTGGACCATTTTAAACAATAAACTGACACAAAGACATTAATTAGTATCAGTTGACATACAACAACGTCGGAATGGTCCTCTTTCTCCACACTTGTAAGCACTGGGGTGTAGTTTCGCGTACGTCATCCGTAACCTCTTGATGTGATGACGTATTACGTGAGGTTGCGCTGGCACATCACAGGACCGGAGGAAGACGAGAAGTTGTGGTTTAAAAGTGCATATTTTTTATTTTTGGCTAGATAAGATCCTTATGCCTCGTTTGGGAGTCCTTTGAAACTGCAATTTTAAACTGCATTAAAACTGTTAAGTGTTGGGGTCCATTAAAGTCCATTAAAATGAGAAAAATCTTGGAATGTTTTCCTCAAAAAACATCATTTCTTCTCGACTGAAGTATTATTAAACATTAATGTGCAAAACTTTGCAATTCAAAAGCGTCTGGTACTTAATTTTATAATATGGTAATATGTTCAAATACCGGCTAATCTGTTTACTTACTTAAAATTAGGTTTTTCCATTAACAAATAATTTATTTTTTGTCATTATCGATTTATTCATTTCTCAACTCTTAAAAAGTATCTTTTTGCTTATTTTCAAGCCATTTTACTCCATGACGTCAACAACGGTTGTGTGATAGACAGCAGCTGTGTGTATTTGAGTTTGTGGATTGAAGACGGGATGATAGATAATAGACAGAGGAAAGGAGGGATAAGAACCGAGAGAGCGAATCCCCATCCGGGACCCAAAGAGTTGACGCTTGACTGACAGCGGGCGTCTATTCACCTGCCCTTCAGAGCCGCTCATATGAATGATGCAGCGGATTAAACCACGTCTGATCTTAAAAAGAGTGTCTTTCTGAATAGAGCAGGATAACATCTCCCTCCCAATCCTTTCTTTGCCTTATGCTGTCCCAAAGGTCACGGTCAAATGAAGTTTTGTGTGTCTCCTAATCCTCTGGGGACAGAGGGGGATGACGTTTTTCGGACACACTGGGTGTGGGATTACACCAGAATCCCATTTGCATCCGCAGAGTCTTTCCGAAACAATGTTTGGTTAAAAAACGCTGTTTTTGGGACCTTGACCGCTTTGAGTTGTTGATAGTGATCTGTAAGGTCCAGAGGGCAGACGGTCGGGAAACTCTATGCTGTCTGGGTCACGATTTGGATATTTTTGGGTTGTTTGTGAAAAAGCTCACTTGAGTTTAATGCACATTCAAGGTTACCACAGTTTCTGGTAACCTTGAAATACAGATTTCAGTGTTGCACTTCCTTCTTTCAATGATGGAAAAATCATTTTGCATCATTGAAAGAAGGAAGTTCAATATCTTTGTTGAGGGGGTGAGACGATAAACACCCCTTTTCTCGGTCAAATAGGCACCAAATTCTAAATGTATGTTAAATTTCGACTACAAATATGACGCACTTTCAATAAAGATTAATGTTTCTACGAGTGAAATGCTCCTTTAAAGGGATACTTCACCGATTTAGCATTCAGCTTTGTATCTGTAGAAACCCGGCAGTATTACTGAATGACCATGTTTCCCTCCCTCATTTCCCCCTGAGAGGAGAGATATCTGCATTTTGGTTCTGCAAAAAAGTCCTCCGATGATGTAATATGACGATTTTTGCATCATCGGAGGACTTTTTTGCAGAACCAAAATGCAGATATCTCTCCTCTCAGGGGGAAATGATGGAGGGAAACATGGTCATTCAGTAATACTGCCGGGTTTCTACAGATACAAAGCTGAATGCTAAATCGGTGAAGTATCCCTTTAAGAAACAATAAAAGTCTATTGCGTGTCCTTCATTAAATACGTGAATGTTTGTGCATTTGTGTGACAATGTCATGCATGGTCTCCAGGATGATGAAGGCCTCTTTACAGCTTCTACATCTTCTACAATGTGTTTCAACATGCAATTATCCAGCAAAGTAATTCTGCACAGATCAATTCCGGTATTGATCAGTGATCAATCTGATTTTTACACAGCAAGAACATCATTTAACAGCTCTTTGTCACTTTCACTGGATTAGTTTATTAAAATAAAAAATGTAATTATGATGGATGGCCATATTTTTTCGCTAAATTCATCTCACTCTCTCTTTCTCTCAAACGATATGAAATTAGTCCAGTGTGCACCGACCTTCAGGATGAGATTCTGAAGTGCTACAGGGAAAATGCCGGAAAGACTTTGCTGTGCTCCAACCTAGCCTCGCTATACATGCAGTGTGTCAACAATGCTAAACAGGTAAGTGTGTGCATCTGTGTGTGTGCCTACCTAATATTAACTAGCATTAGACATAGACTTGTTAAGTAACCTCACGAAAACTTGAACAAAATGTGTAATTGTTGTTTAAATACTAAGCCTGGCGTGACAAATTTTGTTTTGGGTGAACTGTCCTTTAAAAGCGATAGTTAAGCAAAAAATGAAAATTACCTCATGATTTACTCACCCTCAAGCCATTGCACATGTCCATCATTTGTAAGATGAGCAAAATTTGAGTTATTGTAGTAAATGTCCTTGCTCTTCCAAGCTTTATAACAGTTGAAAACATGGCCCACTGCTTTCAACCCAAAAAGTACATTCATCCTTTACAGAAGTAATCCACATTGGGGAAGCTAATAAAGTTTTAAATATGTATATTTTTCGTACAAAAACGCATTGATTACCCTTAGAAGGCCTTTATTAATGCCCTGGAGCCATGTGGATTACTTCTGTGAAGGATGAATGTACTTTTTGGGCTTGAAAGTCGTGTGCCATGTTTTCAACCATTATAAAGCATTGAAGTGCCAGGACATTCACTAATGGTGCTTTTCCATTGCATACACTGCAAAAAAAAGATTTTTAAGAAAAAAAATTCTTCGTATTTTTGTCTTGTTTTCAGTAAAAATAATATGCTTTTTCTTGATGAGCAAAATGACCCAAGCAAAAATATCAAATTTTAAAGGCGAAGTGCACAATGTTTGAAAGCCAATGTTGATATTTGAAATCACCTAAACAAACACGCCCCTACACCAATAGAATCTGGACCTTCTTTTAAAAGACCCGCCCCACACATACGCAACCCGGCAAGGATGTCGGTTAGTAGACACGCTCCTTACTGCTGATTGGCTATAAGTGTGTTTTGGTAGTCGGCCCGTCTCCTGTTCCAAAGCGTTTTTCAAACATTGTTCACTCCGCCTTTAAGTCATTTTGTGTATAAAACAAGTAAAAAAATCTGCCAATGGGGTAAGCAAAAAAATCTTGAACATTTTTTCAACACTAAATTCAAGAAAAATTCGAGATAAATTAGCTTACCCCATTTGGCAGATTTTTTTGCTTGTTTTATATATATATTTTTTTTAAATATTTTATATGTAATGTAATATAATATATATGTTTTATATATTTTGGGTAATTTTGCTCATAAAGAACAAGCAAAAAATCTGCCAATGGGGTAAGCAAAAAATCTTGAAAATTTTTCTTAAACACTAAATTCAAGAAAAAATTGTTTATTCTGCCCAAAATCTGCCCATTGGTTGATTTTAGCTTGTTTTATGTACAAAA
Organism: Misgurnus anguillicaudatus; assembly: GCF_027580225.2. NCBI lineage: Eukaryota > Metazoa > Chordata > Actinopteri > Cypriniformes > Cobitidae > Misgurnus > Misgurnus anguillicaudatus. Next base: position 23,461,176 of record NC_073337.2, read on the forward strand.
TCACTTAAATTTGATATTTTTGGTCTAAAAACTAGACTTATTTTCTTGGGTCGTTTTGCTCATCAAGACAAAGCATCTTAATTTAAGAATTTTTAGATATTTTTACTGAAAACAAGACAAAAATACTATTTTTTTTTCTTGAAAATCATTTTTTGCAGTGTAGTACCCGATGCACTGCAAAAAATCACTTTCTTAGTATTTTTGTCTTGTTTTCAGTAAAAATATCTAAAAATTACTAAATCAAGATGTATTTTCTGGAATAATGGAATAAGAAAAAAATTCTTGAATTATGTGTTTATAAAAAAAAGTAAACTGATTTTTTTAGAACATTTTTCTTATTCCATTGGCAGATTTGATTTGCTTATTTTAAGCACTAATTTACTTAAAGTTTATATTTTTTGTCTAAAAACTAGACTTAGGTCATTTGGCTCATCAAGAAATTTTACATATTAATTTAAGAATTTTATAGATATTTTTCCTGAAAACAAGACAAACATACTAAGGAAGAAAGTAATTTTTGCAGTGTTAGTCGGGTCGGGTCAGCTCACTTTTAGGGCCTTTTCTACTGGGTGCAGTACATAGTACCCTATACTTTTTTTTAGTACCGCCTCGGTTGAGGTTCCCAGCGAGCTGAGCTGATACTTAAACGTGACGTGAAAACGCTGAAGATCACTGATTGGTCTAAGAGAATCGTCACTACCAGCGTCATCTCTGTAATGCAAGATTAGCTTTACCTACGTCGTGCGCTGTCTCGAGCCCACCTGTTATCATCTGTGCTCTGCTATAAGAAAAAAATCCACAGGTTGGGAATCAGGAACACCATACCCGAGTTTTCCAGGCTTGCGGTTTGTGGTGGCACATCCGCGACACGCACGTCCGCATGCACGCCATTTTTGCAAATTAAATGAGTCAACTGATGGGTGTTTGTACAAAAACATGTGAGACAGAGGTACGGATAAACACGATGTACAAACATTTATTTGTTGTGGTCAATTTTGATTTGTCATGTGTATTACGGATAACTTGAGGGTAAATAAATCATGGGGTAGTTTTCATTTTTGCTTAACGATCCCTTTTAAGGGAACTCTTCTTTGTAAGGCATGTGCGTTAGATATTACAATCCAGACTGTGTATACTAGACTTGTTTTACATGTTTGTGTGTGTGTGTTTTAGTTTCCAGCTCCTCTTTAGCCCACAGCAATAAGACCCAGTGAACCAATCCTGCCATACTTTACCATCCCTGTAATAACACACGCTCTGCCTGCCTGACCCAGACCTCCATTTGCACATCGAAACTTTCTCTCACTCTCCGCTCGGGTACGGGCGGCACTAAGTTCGCTCTAAATTATAGGCTCAGACGAAAGAGTCATTTCCATAATACCGGCTGACAGCTGCTGTTCTTGGTCCGGGCCTAAGTGTGTGTTAAATGAAGTAAGTGGGAACGAGGGATGTGTCATTTAAATAGCGCCGTCCCCTGCTGCAGCGTCCTGCGAACCCAATACCGTAACACGCAGGCAAAATTTCGTAAATCTCCTCAGCACACTCCTGCAATTCCGGACAAACACAATTTATATTCAGATGGATCTTTCCATTAGATTTTTTACAGCAGTGCGGTTTCGGGAGCGAAGGCGCAAGAGAAATAGTATTGCTCTCTGGGGTATAAGTATTAAAGCACCGCTGTGAATTCTCCGCCACTTAGGCAATACATCATGTAAATAAAGTTATGTTTTATTCATACTTGCGCAAAAGTTACCTGTAACTTATTTAGCATTTCTAATGTTTTGGATTTGTGCGTATTTATATGCATGTTCATGCATACAGTAGGCCTGTACTTACTGTTAGTGTCTCGTAAATTGAATTTAGATTCCCATGTTCGTGTGAGGTATTTTATGATTTTATTGACTGTGCTATGAGGAACAGAGGTTACCTGTGTAATAAACTTTTATTAGGCACACAGGAACAGCAAAGATAACTGCGGGATAACAAAACTACTTAACCGTGTGTGTGCATGTGTGAGAGAGACAGAGAAGGGCGGCACAAAGAACGTAGGCAACAATATACAGCCACAAAAAAATTAAGAGACCACTTCAATAGGGTGGTCCTTATTTTTCAACTTTTAAAAGTTCATGCTCTCACCAAACCAATATGTTTAAAAAAAAAAATCAATCAATGGGCATTTTTTTATATGAATTAATATTTAGAGGTTGCTCAAGACCTTTGAAGTTTAACACATTCACGTATTAAAGCATGTATAATTGTTTAATAATATATACTTATGGCAGCAGTGGACTTATTTGACCATGCTCCATGCAATTAAAACGCCTTTCAAAGCAAAAAGCTTCAATGTGAATGAAGCACAACAGACAATGAGTCAATGGCTGAAGCAACACGAAGCAAGTCCGCTATATGGTTACTCGGATCAGAAAAGACTGAAATAAGTGGAACAAAGTTACCCTCCAAGAAGCAAGTTTTATGTGTGTTGTGTGTTTTTAAATGGTACCGTTTTGGCAAAAATATATGATTTCGGAAATATTCAAAGGCTTTGAGAAACCTCTAGATATTGTAAGAACAATTTAAAAGTGTGTTTTCATTGATATCCTAACACATTTAAAAAAAAAATTGACCCATTATAAGGACCACTTCAAGATTATCTTGTTTGACTCTGTGGACCCTGTACCGGGTCCAGAATTATCTTATTTTGACTTAATATAAAATATTCCTTTAATTTTTAATGGTCTGTCATGGACCCAGTACCACATATGAGATACTGTTTGAAAGCTTAGACTCTCTACTTTCTGCAGATATGCATCACTTTGAGATATGTTTCACTGTAAGAAAGTTAGTTACACTTAATTTACACTATCACCCCCCCCATAATTTTGAATATCATTTAATATTCACATATTTCATATTTTTCAAGTATGACAAACATGGGCAAGTCTTATATCAAATGAAAGCTCTCACTCTCAGGAATAAGGCTGCAGTGTTATTTTTGTCCTATTTTTATCACATATCCAACAATCGTCGAATGAATAATGATGTAAAAAATAGTCTTTTGTAAACATATGGGAAACTTGAGTGTGGACTGCCTCAGATAGCACAGATAGCCACAAATGATACACCATCTTTTCTATTAGGTCCTACTCTAAAAAATGAGTCCATTCACAGCATTTTCTTTGGTTGTGTGCATGAACAATCCCTTGCTATTTATTATATGTGCAAAACAAAAAATTAATATTTATATGAAAAATGTATTTTCGCACACTTCAGTAAAATGAGAATAACTTTTGAATGCGACATGCTAAAGAGATCATTCTTTTTTTGACTGTTTACTGTCTGCTGCTGTTAACAACCAGAACTGTCTGCAGTCTGCTAGAGCACCCAGAACCAGAGTTATTCACTATCAGAGGCAGTATTTACAACATAAAAAAAGAAAATTTGGTGTTTTATCATATGAAAAACCACATAAATAACAATATTTGTCACAAACAGCAGCTTTTTATGTAACTTCAAAGGGTTTTCTGCAAAATGATATAAAGCAATTGCATTTATTCCACTGTATGTGGTTATGGGAGCACTTCAAATGTTTTTTGGCAGAAATTGTACTCCATAAGCGTATTATTCCTCCCATCAGTTGGAGTAAAATAACTTTTGCAATTATTAGGATAGAGAAAAAATTCCTTTTTCCTCTGTAAGCTGGCAATTGCTGGAATCAAATAAAACTGTCTGCAGGTTTCGTTCCCACTCAGGGCCAGAGTTATACACTTTTAAATACAGACTTTAGAAAAAAAACATCAAAAAGCGCCTATTTATTTTTGTGTTTATTAGAGGACTGACAACACATACAACCATGTTGAGCACTTTTAACAGTGTTTTATGTAATTTCAGAGGGTTTCCTGTAAAATGATACCAAACTTTTGTATGTGCACCTCTGCTTGTGGGTATGAGAAGCTTTTGAAATTGGGTAGGCCAAATCCAGGCGAAAATCCCCAAAATAGCCTCAGAGTGTGTTCAATTTTTCTACATTTTGTTATTATAGGTATGGGTTTTATAAAATTATAATTTTGGATCATTTGTTACGGCAAAATTTCAGCCAAATTCCTAAGAAAAATTATTATTTGTATTTACATTAATTTACTGAAAATTGAAAAGGGGAAAAAATGGTCAAAATAACAAAAATAATGAAATTTTTTCAGATCTTGAATACGGCAAAGTTCAAATTCATTTTTCAACAACACAATACTAATGTTTTTACATGTAATCTTGAAGTAGTTCATCTTTCACGTGTCTTGGACTTTTAGCTTGCTGTTGGATAACTTTGTCACTCTTAAGGTTTGCTTTGGTTGGAATTCCTTAAAGTTGGGTTCTTAAGGAAGCTGAACGAGCAAAATGTTCCCTCGTAAACAACAACACACGTCTTTGGTGACGTTCATTTTGTGTCAGCTCTTGGTTTGTGCATGCGTGCACTTTTCCGGTTAAAGCGCCCATATAAGGACTTCCGCTGTACTTTCTGCAATGAAATTGCCCATAAAAGGAAGAAAGCAAGATTGTTATGTATGAATCTTTTAGTTTGAAAAAATCTTTCTGAAACTTATATGAACCAACAGCTTTTTGACACTTTGCCTATGTAAGCATGAGAAAAGTTGTATGTTGATAAGTCAAAATGCATGAAATAGCTTTAAACCACCACCTTTAGCCTTAAACTTCACTTAAAAACATGTTTTTTTGCAGTCTTGGAGTAGTTCAAAAGTGAATATTTGATGGAATAACCCTGATTTTTAATCACATCTTTCATGTATCTTGTTCTTTTACATTGCTGTGCATGACTTTGTCACTCTTAAGGTTTGCTTTGGTTGGAATTTCATAAAGTTGGCTTCTTTGGGAAGCTGAACGACGAGCGAAATTTTCCCTCATAAACAACAAAACACATCTTTGGTGACGTTAATCTTGTATCAGCTCTTGGTTTGTGCATGCGTGCGCTTTTCCGGTTAAAGCGCCCATATAAGGACTTCACTGTACTTCCTGCAATGAAATTGCCCATAAAAGGAAGAAAGCAAGATTGTTATGTATGAATCTTTTATGTTTGAAAAAATCTTTCCGGAACTTATATGAACCAACAGCTTTTTGACACTTTGCCTATGTAAGCATGAGAAAAGTTGTATGTTGATAAGTCAAAATGCATGAAATAGCTTTAAACCACCACCTTTAACCTTAAACTTCACTTAAAAACACGTTTTTTTGCAGTCTTGGAGTAGTTCAAAAGTGAATATTTGATGGAATAACCCTGATTTTTAATCACATCTTTTATGTATCTTGTTCTTTTACATTGCTGTGCATGACTTTGTCAGTCTTAAGGTTTGCTTTGGTTGGAATTCCATAAAGTTGGGTTCTTTAGGAAGCTGAACGAGCGAAATTTTCCCACATAAACAACAACACACGTCTTTGGTGACGTTCATTTTGTGTCAGCTCTTGGTTTGTACGCGTGCATGCACTATTCCGGTTAAAGTGCCCATATAAGGACTTCCGCTGTACTTTCTGCAATGAAAAGGCACATAAAAAGGAAGAAAGCAAGATCGTTATGTATGAATCTTTTATGTTTGAAAAAATCTTTCCGAAACTTATACGAACCAACAGCTTTTTGACACTTTGCCTATGTTTAGCATGAGAAAAGTTGTATGTTGATAAGTCAAAATGCATGAAATAGCTTTAAACCACCACCTTTAACCTTAAACTTATCTTAAAAACACGTTTTTTTGCAGTCTTGGAGTAGTTCAAAAGTGAATATTTGATGGAATAACCCTGATTTTTAATCACATCTTTCATGTATCTTGTTCTTTTACATTGCTGTGCATGACTTTGTCAGTCTTAAGGTTTGCTTTGGTTGGATTTCCATAAAGTTGGGTTCTTTAGGAAGCTGAACGAGCGAAATTTTCCCTCATAAAGAACAAAACATCTTTGGTGACGTTAATCTTGTATCAGCTCTTGGTTTGTGCATGCGTGCGCTTTTCCGGTTAAAACGCCCATATAAGGACTTCCGCTGTACTTTCTGCAATGAAATTGCCCATAAAAAGGAAGAAAGCAAGATTGTTACGTATGAATCTTTTATGTTTGAAAAAATCTTTCCGAAACTTATACGAACCAACAGCTTTTTGACACTTTGCCTATGTTTAGCATGAGAAAAGTTGTATGTTATTAAATCAGAATGCATGAAATAGCTTTAAGCTCCCACCACCGCCACATTTAAGCTTAAACTGCACTTAAAAACTAATTTTTCGCGGTCTTGAAGTAGTTCAAATGTGAATTTTTGATGGAATAACCCTGATTTTTAATCACATCTTTCATGTGTCTTGATATGCGCTCAGTCTTTTACATTGCTGTTGGATGACTTTGTCACTCTTGTGATTTGCATTTGTTGGAATTCAACAGATACTGAAATGGTCACAATACATGTAGAAATCATGATTAAATGCAAAACCGGATTGGTCTCTTAATTTTTTCTGTGGCTGTATGTATATACTGTATATGTACGTATATTGCATTTTTTGCAATATCCTATCTGTTTCTCATAAAACAATCATTCTTACATCTGTCTTAGGATGTAAATTGAGGTCTTTTTAACATAATCAGTTTATCACCAAAACTACACTTTGGCTTTAACCTGGCACATACTCTTGAGGATCCTCATCAATTCTCTACTAAGACTTTCACACCAATCGGCCTTACAATAATTCAATGCTTTTCTGTGATGACAATCATCGGATTTGTTGCCTCCTCTGTGCTTGTCTGTCTGGATCAGGAAGTCCCGCAGGATCTCATCATTTTCAAAGGAGGAGGACTGGATCAGACACCATGTTTAATTTGTATTAACAACTGTTATTGTAGGCATGGATCTAATCAGTGGTCCCCATAGCTAAAAAGCACAGAAGAATGAGTTCCCTTGATACGCACTTACTGTGGAAGAGGGTAATGATTGGTGATCGGTCATGGCTAAGGCTTTGTGAACATAATTACTCAATGGTTTATCTATCCTGGACTGATAATATTTGACTGTGACCTTCTCCTTCTTCCATCACTTTGTAAAGCTGTGACTATGGTGCAACCTCAAGCCAATAGTGCCGAAGATAAAGCGCCCACCTCTTCCTCTTAAAACACAGTCAATGCTTTTTTATCGCCAGCGATCTCGCTCTTTTTTATTCTTTAACGCTTGGTCAAGCGATCCTCACCCTCCCTTTTTATTTCTGTCAACTGTCTTCAACTTTTTTAGAAACAGTAGGAGAGTCTATAGGCATCTGTTTTGTGCCAAAACATGCATCCTTTAGAGGTTTGGGACAAATCAACCCAAAGTCCCTTTAGGGAAGTAGCGCCACTAGGAGCCCATTTTTGCAACAACAGTTTTTTTTTCAGTTAAGGGGTGGTATTATTATAATAAGATCTCCTTATGACATCATAAGTGACGTAATTTTGTTGGCCAACCCTGGATTTTTACTATATGCTTTTGGATTATCACAAAAAAATGAGATTTGTGTTTATAAAAAATTAATGACACTTACACATTTTGTCCAACAAGATAGATAAACAAAACTTCTAGTAAACACATTTAGATTCCAAAAATCATAAAATATTTATACGCATAGTGTAGTATAGTAAAATATAGTATACACTATTGCTGCGTCCGAAACCGCCTACTTCCATACTATTCTTGCGAGGCAAGAAGTATGTCCAAATACATAGTATTCCAACAACAGTATGCGAAAATTACCCGGATGACCTACTACTTACAGTTAGATTTTATAGTGTGCACACGACGGACACTTCACTATCCCACTATCCCATGAGTTATCCAACGAAGAAGAGGCGTCGTCATATTAGGACATGGCGGAAAGCGGTGATGCGGCTGTATTCGCGCTGGTATGACATGACGTGATGATGACGTATTTTTACGTGATGTATCAACATGGCGGATGTAGTACGTCTGAATCTCATTTATAGTACCAGGATTCATACTATACAGTACCTACTGTTTTAACGGTCAGTAAGTAAGTACTTCATCTCATTCAGTATGTACTGTACAGTACGGGGTTTCGGACGCAGCCTATAAGATAACGTTAATGGAGTTCTCCTGTCATTCCCATGACTGCAACTTTGGTGACCTCATGTGAGGTTTGCAACCTCTGCATTCAGGGTTCACACGGGTCCTTGAAATCCTTAAAAATTTGTGAATCTGTGGGAGAAATCAAGGCCCTGGGTCGTTTTTGAAAATATACATACATAGATACAGGTCATTGAAAGTGCTTGAATCTATTTTATGCAAGAAGTTTTCTGGAAAAAAATCCATATTATGCCCTTTGTAGTGTAGGATAATATCATAAAAATTCTAGACTTTTTAGGCACACGTGCTAAACTGTTCGCTTTAAAATGCAAATATACATTCTGTATGCGAATGTTGATTCATACCAAAATGCTTTTTTGCATAGTTGTGTTTTGACAAATGAAAACGTCTCGGGTTACGTATGTAACTGTTGTTCCCTGAGAAGGGAACGAGGCGCTGCATCTCCCTTGCCATACTTTCTGCATCCCTGTAACGCCGTCTTTGGCAATATTTCAGATAGCGATATACCCAAAGTGTCACCGCAGTGACGCAGCGCGAGTTCCCTCGAAAGGGAACTTTAACAATGTATCTTAAAAGGTAACACGATGTAACCTTGCTCTCACTTGAAATGTGTCCCCACAATTACTCCTTGAATTTTAGGGTATTGGACCTTCAAAGTCCTTGAAAGGTCCTTGAATTTGAAGTTAACTAAGGTGTGGGAACCCTGTGCATTATTTACAGCATCTTAAAAAGATTACTCCAAAAAATCCAGATAATTTACTCACCCAAGATGTCATCCAAAATGTTGATGTCTGTCTTTCTTTATTCAAAAATAAATTAACATTTTTGATGAAAACATTCCAGGATTTTTCTCATAGAGTGGACTGCAGTGGACCTCAACAGTTTGCAATGCAGTTTCAAAGGGCTCTAAACGATACCAAACAAGGCGTAACCACGTTTTATCTAGCGAAACGATCATAATTTTCGCCAAAAATAAATAACAGTATGTACTTTTAAACCACAACTTCTCGTCTTGCACTAGCCGTGTGATGCGCCAGCGTGACTTTACGTATTAAGTAATCACGTCGAAAGGTCACACATGACGTATGCGAAATTTCCGCTCCAGTGTTTACAAGTGTGGAAAAGGAGGACCGTTCCCGGCGTTGTTGTATATGGATTAATACTAATTAATGTCTTTGTGTCAGTTTATTTTTTTTAAATGGTCTGCAAGTGTGCGTTTCACATGTAACGCATAACCTTTCGATGTGATTACGTAAGGTCGCGCTGGTGCGTCACACTGCTAAAAGTACTTTTTTTGCCTAAAATGATGATTGTTCATTAGATAAGACCCTTATGATAAGATGCCTCAGTTGGGATCGTTTAGAAGCTTGTAACTGCAATTTTAAACTGTATTGAAACTGTTGAGGTCCACTATATGGAGAAAAATCCTGGAATGTTTTCCTCAACAAAAACGAAATTTCTTTTCAACTAAATATAAAAAGACATAAACATCTTGGATGACATGGGGGTGAGTAAATTATTTGGATTTTGGGGTAATCTTTTAATATGTGTTCAAATTGATGTCTTTTCTCTCAGCACTTTCATTGTTTTCTTCCCAGCCGACTGTAATACCCGTCTCTCCACTTTTCTCAATCTTTCCTACCTCTCCTCTAGGCATTTTATTTCCAGTTATTTGGTGCAGTACCCTGTAAGAGATGTGTATTGACAGAAATAAGGAACTGTATGTTTGTGTTTGTGTATGTTTTTTGCTTCCATTGCGGTTTTGCTGTGCTTTGCTATTCACATCTCTTTATGTTGCTCGTTCCTGTCTCACCTTTAGTCACAGACTCTCATGTACTTACAGTTCACTCTGTGTCTATTTTAGTTTACTATCTTGCGTATTTGTATGTGGAAACATTTCTTTTGTTCCTAACAAATATTTTTTTCTCTCTGTCTAGGAGAAGTTAAGGACTGGAGGTTAAGTCTCAGAGCAGAAAGCGAAGAAGAGCTGTTTGTGTCTGTGATCTCGCCGTTTATCGACCGATGCCAAGGAAAGACACCATCCAGAGATACACCTGATTCACAAGAGCAAGAAACTGCAGTGAAACCTTTTACCCATTCTCCCCACTTTGGCCTTCCTTCAATCCCTCTTGCCGTGTCCTTTTTCTTCAGATATGGTAAAACAGGTAGCGCTTTTGGAAATGGATAGAACAGAATCCGCAACTGTGCAGTCCAGGCTGGTGTGCAGTGTTTGTGGGACGTTTTAATGTTTTGGAGACATGTTTGAAGGTTGGCCACAATAGTCCGATCTACACCCACAAAAGTCCCAGAATTCCCAGCTTGTGGCGTGTGAGTGTAGATTTGTTTGTCGAACACTGATGTAGCATCACTCGCCAATCATTTTGCCTGAGGTCACCACCCATAATTCTCCAGCAGCACACTCCTCATTGCACTAGACACATCTTTAAGCTGTTCATTGTGTTTTCGTGTGTTACTTTCATAATCCACCTGCTTTGTTTTGTTTGTCAAGAGGCGTTTGGCCTTGAGCCTCTGATCTGCTTTGAAGAATAAACATATGAAACCCTTAACCACTTCTGGCCATGTCCTTTTATTTTGAAAGATTGCTCGTTTCTAATGCATTGATGGTGTTCATAGTCATAGTAGATTAGGGACGTGAAAAGAGTTTTAAAATGAATGAAGAGAGAGACCAGATGCTGGAAAAATAAGAGAGTGAAAGCACGTTTGCTTCCTAAAGCGTAGCCCCTCTCTCTCTTATATCTCTTTCCACTCTTTCATTCTTCGCACCATTTTAAATTTATCCGTCAGGCTATGCAGTGTCGCTCCAGTAGTTCTTGAGAGGAGTGAAAATGCCTCTTCACTTTCAAGCTAAAATCCCTTTTACACACACACATTTCTAAAGTTGCCAGCCGTGAGAAATCCTCACCATGCCAGAAGAACGTTCTCAGTGTAATGGCGATTTACACAAACTTGGCATCTTCTTTATTGATTTTACGAATTTGGATAGGATGTAAAATGAATAGCACATTGACTTAGTTGATGGACGAGCCTAGATGCTGTGTACATTTAAAAACTACATTTTTGTATGGAATATTATATATTTGCATAGTTGTGTTTGACACATGAAAACGTCTCGGGTTACGTATGTAACTGTTGTTCCCTGAGAAGGGAACGAGACGCTGCGTCTCCCTTGCCATACTTCCTGCGTCTCTGTGACGCCGTCTTTGGTGATATTTCAGATAGCGATATACTTCCTGGCTCCCGCATCACCCTGTTTTTGTTGTTAAGCCTCACCATTGGTTGAATTTGATATACACATTAAGACGCACTTACCCCTGGGGTGTCCCCAAAGTGTCACCGCAGTGACGCAGCGCGAATTCTCTCGAAAGGGAACTGTAAAAATGTATCTTAAAAGGTAACCTTGCTCTCACTTGAAATGTGTCCCCACATTTGGTCCTTGAATTTGAGGGTATTGAACCTGGAAAGTCCTTGAAAGGTCCTTGAATTTGAAGTTAACTAATGTGTGGGAACCCTGGGTGTTAATGTATTGTCTTGAAATGGCATGTTGAGGACAGACATTTTAAAGGGATAGTTTATCCCAAAATGAATAATTTACTCACACCTTGTTTTAAAACTGTATAAGTTTCTTTTTTCTGTTGAACACAAAAACGATATTTTGATAAATGATGGCAACCAAACAGTTGACAGTACCCATTGACTTCTCTAATATTTGTTTCTCCTACTTATGAAAGTCGATGGGTACGGTCAACTGTGTGCTTACCATCATTTAACAAAATCTTTTTAAGTTAAGCGACTTACTGTATTTTCTGGTATAAAATGCTCTCCTACTGTTTGGTGTACCTGTAGCACACCGGTCCTGCTGTAGGGCGACTCACAGTTCATTATTTTAATGGGAAAGCAGATGGCACTCTCCTCTATGGGTTCGAGCGTCTGATGGCTCTATTCATTAGCAAGCTATATCCTCGAACACGCTCTCCAAATAATTTATAAACTGCAGACTTTCTCTCTTTATCTTCCTCTTCGACTCTACGCTGCAAACTCTCTCCTCACCGCAGAGCCGCTGGCTAAGATGCCACCTTCGAAAAATTATTCATTTGGATCAACAGTTGAAAAATAATGTTTTCATCCTCTGGGACTCTGAGGAGCTACACACTGTATATAATGATTCTGCTCATTTGTCTCCTGAAACGTTTAAGAGGTCCATTTGCCCAAAAGGTTCTTTTAATTGACCTGTTAAATATGGCTGAAACATTCATTTTAATTGTTGCTAATGTCATTTAGCCAAAAAAATGGGCCATGTAGAATTCATTGGATTTGGCTTAATAATGCATAAATGAAAGTAGCGTTGACTTGGTGCAGGTGAAAAGAGAGAGACTTTGAATAAGTGAGTTAGAAGGATCTTGTTTAATAAAAGAGAAAAGTGATTTGTGTTTTTCTTGCCAATGGACTTAAAGGGACAGTTCACCCAAAAATGAATATTCTGTCATCATTTACTCACTCTCATGTTGTTACAAACCTGTATACATTTTTTTGTTCTGATGAACACGAGCCCCATTCACTTCCATAGTATTCTTTTTTCCTACTATGGAAGTGAATGGGGCTCATGATCGGTTTGGTTACAAACATTCCTCCAAATATCTTCCTTCGTGTTCATCAAAACAAAGAAATTTATACAGGTTTGTAACAACATGAGAGTGAGTAAATGATGACAGAATTTTTTTAGGTGAAATATCCCTTTAAGAGCTGTTTCCACAGTTGGTCTGCATCATAGACTGTAAAAAAAAGATAGACGACGCGACGTCGCTTCCTTCCATGGTAATGAATTGAAGCTAAAAATGTCCGACCATAGGCGCTACCATTTAACATAAAAGTGTCAGTTTGGAGCTAGGGCATGTGCAGAAGTAATAGTCCGTGAAGCCAGAGGCGGAGCCACGGAATAAAACTTTAATTCAACCACGCCAATCATAACGACACGCCCCATTTCTACAGCTTCAAATAAAATGAAATTTATCACAAAAATGAACAATTGAACATATATCAGCATGATAACAAGCACTTTAAAGGACCAAAACCATCTTTTGGAAATTTTATTGGAAGTGTAAATAAATTGTTTTTATTTAGAGCCGAGTCCCATTCGTTTGCAAGGAGAGGGCGGAATTTATGACTTGTATTGTAGCCAGCCACCAGAGGGTGATCAAAGAGCTGCTTTACTTTTCACACCCGGTCTGCATATATTTGCCTACACATTGAGTTTTTCTGTAGTGCAAGCAAGTCATTAAATCTGTGCTAATGCAAAGATATTGGATATAACAAGATTTAGCCCTGCTATAGGGAGACGACGCTCAATATGGCCGCTCTGGCAACGGAAGTCCCACCTACTAGTTAAAGGAACCAATCAAAAATCGATAAAGATTGATCATGATGATTCTCTGGGTGCGGGGCTCTTTACAGCAGTGTTTCTCAAACTTTTTCAGCCCAAGGACCACTTAATCTTCCAATTTTTTTCTGAGGACCACCTAACAGAATCTCACTCTAACACTCCCCCAAAAAACAACAAAATAGGAAGGATAAGCTAAGTTTAAGTTTAGTATGCAACTGTTTCAAGTCAAAAACTAATTTTTTTAAAAAAAATGCAATGCTATGTTCAGAAATTATTATATGAATTTTATTTCATTTGAAAAAGTAAATGTGAAATGAGTTGCAGCTTAATATGAACAACAAACTGCACATGTGGAAAAAAAAATGCAATTAAACATACTAAAACTGAGGTGGTGGGTATATGAAGTCTATGGTAACTATGGTAACAATAAAATACTGAAAAAAATGTTCCCCCTAAATGTCCAAAATCACTGAAATTACAGGGATTTTACACATGAACAAAAACTAGTACATTATAAAACTAATAGATCTGTGGATTTTAGCTGCTTTCAGTTGACGCTTGATCTTTTATTTTGACGACTCTTTGGTTTAGCCAACCGATCCATTTTTATGTTATTAAAACAGAAAGGCAAAAACTGATATCACAGTTTCACAAGTGCATTAAAAATCTACTTAAATAAGTGACAATTGTATAAACACTTGCCTAGTTTAGGTCATCTTTTGGCGGACCACTGGGGGGGTTTGGCGGACCACCAGTGGTCCGCGGACCACACTTTGAGAATTACTGCTTTACAGAGTCCTGTGATTTTTAGCATACTCTGATACCAGCCATAGACTGTTAAAAAATATGTACGTAGTGTCCGTGACGTCACCCATTAGTTTGTAAAGGTCATTTTTGAAGCTTAAAGTAGGCGTTGCCCGCCGTCGCCATCTTGGTTGCGCGTCACCGCAAATCGATAACCGAAAAGGGGTAAAGAGGCGGGACATGGGTGAAGCTGAGGTGGCTGGTTGCTCAAACCACGCCCGCCTAGCTCGATTCTTGTGACAGCAGTGGGAGTTCACCCCTCACTCAAGTGGCCACGCCCTTAATTATTCAGAACTTTAAGGCTTAATATAATATAAATTAATGAGTTACAAAAAAATTCACTCCCCTCACAGTTGTCATGAAGGGCAAAATTAGCTATACAGACCAAAAACACTTTTTGTACCAGGCTGTAAACATATTCATTTCTGCTCTAAAGATGGCAATTTTAACATGGAGGTCTATGGGAATTGACTCCCTTTTGGACCCAGCCTCAAGTGGCCAGTCGATGAATTGCAGTTTAAGTCACTTCCGTATTGGCTTCATCAGAGAAATCGGAAGGTTGCCCCTCGATACCACCCTATTGACTGCTGGGGTATATTTTGACAATTTTTTGTCAGTGAAGTTTTACAGTTTTAAGGTTTTGTGTGTGGATATTTACAGTTTCTTTTGTCAGAAGTGACACATTTTTTGTGTGTATAAGAAAGAGCAACAGAGTGAGATCAAATGAATCCAAGGTTACGGTCGACATGCATACTTTCTCCTGAGATAAAGAACACTATAATGAACTTCATAGCCAGGCGCTGTCTTGGCGACAGACAGGGACAAGACAGTGATCTTGTGCTGAAGGTGTCCGAGTACTAGTCTTAAGCGCTCATTATAGTTCTGCGTAGGACGGCGTAGCCTTCACGCTTCAGTTTTTGTTCATACTTCTGCGTTGTTGTTCACGTTAATGTGCAATTACACATGCAGACCCCTAGTAGGCAGTATCCACACGCGTAACTCACAGTAGCAGTGCAACAGCTGAAGAAGAAACATTTTGGCCAGTAAACCCACAAAAGGTTGTTATGTATGTTACTCGCGAAGACCAGCAGTGATGGAGGTAAATAAACAGCGACTTTTGTTGCAGTTTGAGTTAAATATCACGTCTCAACTTGGCTCATCTTTGTTTTTATCGTTGAAAGTGAAAATGCCTATGAAGGAATGCAACGCAGATTTTTTGGACTTGACGGGCGACAAGCTATGCAGGGTAGGATCATACATTTGGCTTTAGGGTGCATGTACCTTTCAATGGAAGAAAAATGAAAAAGCCAAAGACAGAGTTTGATATAGGATGGTAGAACTTAAAAGATTTCTATTACGATTTTTATGATTTTTGTGCAGTTTTTAAAGGGATAGTTAATCTAAAAATAAAAATTTCGTCATCATTTACTTGCCCTCAAGTTATTACAAACCTATATGACTTTATTTATTTCTTCTGAACACAAAGGAAGATATTTTAAGCAATATTTGTAACCACAGTTTTGGAGCACCATTGACTTCCATAGTATTATTTTTCCTACTATAGATTTCAATTCAATTTTATTTATATAGCGCTTTTCACAATTGGTAAGTGTTTCAAAGCAGCTTTATATTAAAAGAAGCAAGGAAAAACACAGAAAAATGGACAGATAGCATAACATAATACAGATAGCATACCGCACAGAGCAATGTTTTTGGTAACCGTAGTATAAGCGGAATAATTGACTCCGGTCCTTTAAATTATTCTGTCCTGTATTTATGTAATTCAACGGATTCAGTGATGTGAAATGAGTAAATGATGACAGAATTCTCATTTTTGGTGAACTGCCCCTTTAACTCTTTCCCCGCCATTGAAGAGTGCTTTTTGTCAATTTAGAGAAAACATTTGCATAAAAAGCGTGCTCCTGATGAGGTTTTAATACCGCGATTAAACAGTAGATAGCGGACTTACCCAATTTATTAAAAAACTGAAGCAAAAAAATTATTTATTCATTTTAAACTTTGTGTATGTTTTGATAATCGTTCTGAATCTGATCTCTAACAAAAATACCCTCACTAAAATGCAATTATTTTAGCTTTTTGCTAAAAAATGTGTTTTTTTTTAAGAAAAAAAAACCCATGTTAAGAGGTTATCAGCAGAAAAAAAATATAGGATGAAACTTTTTTCCTGTTTTGTTTGTTTGTTTATTGTTTGTTTGAAAGCAGAGGGTCTGTTCTGTTATTATTGAAACAACACATTTTGTGTTACCAGTACTTTTAACATAACATGTTTTATTTTAACACAAAATCAACACAAAATGACACATAATGTGTTAAAATTACGCATAGTGTGTTAAAAGCTTTATTTTACAAAGATGTGTAAATCCTTTCTAAGAGTGTATTTGTATGTTTATATATTTTTAGAAGATTTTCCTGAAAGGCATTTTGTGAAACTTTTGTGAAAATCACAAGAAATGCTGGCGGGGAACTTTTAAAAAATGTCTGGCGGGGAATGAGTTAAGTGCAGTACACTGTAAATGTTTTGCTGCCTTAAAAAAGGTGTTTTGTCAGATACAATCAAACTGGTTTTACAAATCTCTTTAACAATTTATTAAATGTAAAATAAGAAGTGTCAACTTATAAACTTATTTATATCAACTCGCCAATGGTCAAAATTTTAAATACACCAGTTTGATTGTACTTAAAAATGTATTAATATCAAATATAAATACACTGTAATTGTTGCACTTAACTTTTTAAGTTTAATCAACTTGAATTTACAATTCATTTCAACTTTTTTGACTAGTAAGGAGTTGCTATAAATTATAATAATTACGTATGTTAAAGGAATATTCAATTTTCTTAAAAGAAAAATCCAGATAATTTACTCACCACCACCATGTCATCCAAAATGTTGATGTCTTTCTTTGTTCAGTCGAGAAGAAATTATGTTTTTTGAGGAAAACATTGCAGGAATTTTCTCATTTTAATGGACTTTAATAGAGCCCAACATTTAATACATAACTCAACACTTAACAGTTTTTTTCAACGGAGTTTCAAAGGACTATAAACAATCCCAAACGAGGCATAAGGGTCTTATCTAGCAAAACGATTGTTATTTTTGACAAGAAAACATATACACACTTTTAAAGCACAACTTCTCGTCTAGATCCGATCCAGCGCGACCTAACGTAAATGCGTAGTGACGTAGGGAGGTCACGTGTTACATATATAAAACGCAAATTTTCGGACCATTTTAAACAATAAACTGACACAAAGACATAAATTAGTATCAGTTGACATACAACAACGTAGGAACGGTCCTCTTTCAACACACTTGTAAACACTGAGGCAGAGTTTCGCGTTCGTCCTCTGTGACCTCTTGACGTCATGACGTATTGCAATGACGTAGTGGGGTCAGCTGGTGCATCACGACCAGATCTACATGACGAAAAGTTGTGCTTTAAAAGTGTATATTTGTTATTTTTATTGTCAAAAATGACAATCGTTTTGCAAGATAAGACCCTTATGCCTCGTTTGGGATTGTTTACTGTATAGTCCTTTGAAACTCAGTTGAAAAAACTGTTAAGTGTTGAGTTAAGTATTAAGTGTTGGGCTCTATTAAAGTCCATTAAAATTAGAAAAATCCTACAATGTTTTCCTCAAAAAACATAATTTCTTCTCGACTGAACAAAGAAAGACATCAACATTTTGGATGACATGGTGGTGAGTAAATTATCTGGATTTTTCTTTTAAGAAAATTGACTAATCCTTTAAGTTATCTAGTGTACAGTGTATGAATACCATGAGAGAGAGAGAGAGATTAGCATCTTTGCGGCATTTTTTACAGGCACAGCATGTCTCTATATGAATCAGGTGCATACTGAGTCAAACATCAAACTATATACAAACAATATATACAGTCTCTCTGTTTCTCTCTCTCTCTCTCCTTAGTAGTGAACATAAAGCTATTCATGTGTGAACACACAATCCCTTTACTGAGAGACTGGAAAACTGGTTTTGCCTTTGAGAGGATTTGAATTATTTCCCCTGCTGCTGTATCAGCTCCAGTCTCACAGTCTGTACGTATGACCGACTCTCTGTTCATCCCTCCCTCTGCGGAGCACTAAAATGTCTTCAGTCCCTTTTACAAGGCAGTAATGTTCTCTCTCTCCAGCCCTAATCCTACACTCGCTTGTTTTATTTGTGTAGTGCAGGAAGGGAAGCGGTATACTTGCATTAAACAAGCTTATGAGCTTCAGACCCAGAGATGGACCGGGTGTGGGCTGTACTGTATATATACTGAAAATAAATCTAAAATGATTTTAAATGAGTCAAATTTCTTTCATAATAGTTTCAATTTTAGTTGGTTTAGGAAAATTAACCCAGAAAATCTTTATATTTGACCCAACGCTGGATTAAAATATAACACAGCATTTTTTATGGAGGATGCTTATGACCGTTCCTGGTTACACCTGATTGGAATTCTGGTGGATAACTGGGACTGGGAGTGAGTGATGGTGTGAATATATAAAAGTGAATTTTTTTGCACATCTTCAAACACATGCAAAACATTTATGGGCTGAAGAATATATCATCCGATTCAACAAATGTCAAGTGTCCATCTCTTGAGAATCGTTCACACTTTTCCTTTGACACACATACACATTATCCTTGTGTATGGCTGCTTCCTCGTCCTCTTTTATTGGTTTGTGTCTCCGGTTTGGGGGATTCCACCAGGGTATTGTGTGTAGAAAAATAAAGCTGTCTCCATCCTGACTCGCCTGCAAAGCCGTGTAATTTCAGTTAGACGCGTTAAAGCGCTTTCACGTCCTTCTGCAAAGGGAGCTGGGATTCGCAGAATCTCTTCTTTTATGACAAGTCCACACACACCTGCTTTCATACGTGTGCGTGTTATAGCACAAAGAGGTGATAACACACTACTGTCCCTGTAGACTGACCTGTACACACACACACACACACACACACACACACACACACACACACACACACACACACACGTGTCAGGCTGATGGAGTGGATGAATGTACAAGTATCTATTTTTGTACAAACATGCATTGATAAATGAGGATGCATATTTCCATCGAAACGTGAAGCAACTATTTTCAAAATTTGCAAAAAAAGAAAATCAAACAAATGCGAATTACGTGCGTTTCCATCAAGTCTGAGCGTATGGCGGTGGTATTTTGATTTTGCACATTTGAAAAAGATTCGCTTCATGTTTGGATGGAAACCCAGCTAATGTTTCTTCTCATCTTCTCATTGCTGCATGCATACTACACAACACAGCGCAGACGAGGTGCACATGCTACAAAACACTTGATAAAGAGAAGTTCCCGACCATCAGCGAAAACAAGTTTTCTCAACAAAATTCTCATGAGAAATTACAATCATCAGGCCATTAATTCATGAATGGATGTTCAGTTCGCCCTTCAATTGGTCAACCTTTTTCCGTTTATATCTGCACTGTGGTTGGCTGGATTAGTTACAATTTGTCATTGTGTCGCTCATATTACGAGATCACTTGGGGATAATATAAAACCGGTTCAGATCACATTGCTGACATGCTTATATTTAACGATCTTTAGTGTCCCCAACGTGCTCCGATTTGGGCGTGACCTGAGAGTTTCGTCACAGACCTTGGGAATTTGTCTCTGACGGCAAAATCCAGCCAAATATCCATGGTGTGAGCCCAGCTTTAGGTTTAGGGGTAGGATTAGGATGAAAAACAGCCGTTCTGGCTATATGGGATACAGCTACGGCCTAAATCTCATGGGTGTGGTTTCCCGGACAGGGATTATTTTAAACCAAGACTAGGCCTTAGTTTAATTAGGAAATATAACTTTTACTAAACATCTAAAACAATACTTGTGTGCATTTTGAGGCAATACGAAGGGCACTGACGTATTTTAAGATGTAGACAGCTCTAACATTTATTTTAGTCTAGGACTAGTCTAATCCCTGTTCGGGAAACTGCCCCATGAAATATTGGGTTTGCCCTACTGAAAAATCCATCAAAGACCAGCATAAGCTGGTTTAAGGTGGCAGTAGCTGGTCTAGGGTGGTCCTCCCAGCCTGGCAAAGCTGGTCAAGCTGTTGGGTCAGCTGGTCTTCTGGCCTGACCAGCTAAATCCAGCTAGACCAGCTTAAAAAGTGACCAAAACACAGCTAGACCAGCTTGCTACACCAGCAATACCAGCTAAAGCCAAGCTGGGAGACTTTAGCTGGATTTTTCAGTAGGGTGGGGGTAGGATTAGGATGAAAAACAGCCGTTCTGGCTAGATGGGATAAAGCTGCGGCCTAAATTTTACGAAACGTTAGGTTTTGGTAGAGGGATTAGGACAAAAAGTAGCGGCTCTGGCTAGATGGGATACGGCAACGGCCTAAATTTCACAAAATGTTGGGTTTGGGGGTAGAATTAGGACAAAAAACAGCCGTTCTGGCTGGATGGGATAAAGCTACGGCCTAAATTTCACGAAATGTTAGGTTTTGGGAGTAGGATTAGGACAAAAAGTAGCGGCTCTGGCTAGATGGGATACGGCAACGGCCTAAATTTCACAAAATGTTGGTTTTGGGGGTAGGATAAGGACAAAAAACTGCCGTTCTGGCTAGATGTTATGCGGCTACACAGCCTAAATCTCACGAAATGTTGGGTTTGGGGGTAGAATTAGGACAAAAAACAGCCGTTCTGGCTGGATGGGATACGGCTATGGCCTAAATCTCACGAAATGTTGGGTTTGGGGGTAGGATTAGGACAAAAAACAACCGTTCTGGCTAGATGGTATATGGCTACAGCCTAAATCTCTGGCTGGGTGGGATACGGCTACGGCCTAAATCTCATGAAATGTTGGGTTTGGGGGTAGAATTAGGAGGAAAAACAGCCGTTCTGGCTGGATGGGATACGGCTACGACCTAAATCTCACGAA
The DNA here is from genome assembly GCF_027580225.2 of Misgurnus anguillicaudatus. Classification (NCBI taxonomy): domain Eukaryota; kingdom Metazoa; phylum Chordata; class Actinopteri; order Cypriniformes; family Cobitidae; genus Misgurnus; species Misgurnus anguillicaudatus. The sequence goes on from NC_073337.2 coordinate 23,482,432, forward strand.
ATGTTGGGTTTGGGGGTAGGATTAGGACAAAAAACAGCCATTCTGGCTAGATGGTATACGGCTATGGCCTAAATCTCATGAAATGTTGGGTTTGGGGGTAGGATTAGGACAAAAAACAGCCATTCTGGCTAGATGGTATACGGCTACGGCCTAAATCTCATGAAATGTTGGGTTTGGGGGTAGAATTAGGACAAAAAACAGCCGTTCTGGCTGGATGGGATACGGCTACGACCTAAATCTCATGAAATGTTGGGTTTGGGGGTAGGATTAGGACAAAAAACTGCCGTTCTGGCTGGATGGGATACGGCTACGGCCTAAATCTCACGAAATGTTGGGTTTGGGGGTAGAATTAGGACAAAAAACAGCCGTTCTGGCTGGATGGGATACGGCTATGGCCTAAATCTCACGGAATGTTGGGTTTGGGGGTACAATTAGGACAAAAAACAACCGTTCTGGCTGGATGGGATACGGCTACGGCCTAAATCTCATGAAATGTTGGGTTTGGGGGAAGGATTAGGACGAAAAACAGCGGATCTGGTTAGGATACAGCTACGGCCTAAATCTCTGGCTAGATGGGATACAGCTACGGCCTAAATCTCATGAAATGTTGGGTTTGGGGGTAGGATTAGGAGGAAAACAGTGGTTCTGGCTAGATGGGATACAGCTACTGCCTAAATCTCTGGCTAGATGGAATACAGCTACGGCCTAAATCTCATGAAATGTTGACTTTGGGGGTAGGATTAGGATGAAAACTACGCTCATTCAGCGAGATTTCACGAAATTCTGGCCGTAGATGTATCCCTTCTAGCCACAACCAGAAAGTTGCCATCTCTTGCAACTTTCAAATACAGCTACAACCTGAATGGATGCTTGCACTTGTGTTAGGGGCGAGTCATGTTCAGTGGCTCCAGTGCGTCATTGAGCCACCGTTTTAGCCTCGCTCAAATAATTCTGAACATGTGGAAAAACGGTTTAACGGTGTAACTCCACAATTCATAGTTTACAGTCTTTGTAAGGTTTCAGCAATACATTTTTAACATTTATAACAATTATCTAAATCTTTTCAGCGTGCTGCCCCCCTTGTATACAGTGCATTCCTTCATGGCCCCCCAAGGAACATTCATGATATAAAACATTCCAAAACTTAAAATTGAATTGAAACAAACCATATTAAATTATGTAGTGCTCTTGGTTAGTATCCTTATTTTTCTAAGGGTTTAATTACACAGAATTTATGACAGATAAATGTATTTTATAAAATGTCATTAAACTGGGGCCCCCTGGCACCATCTCAGGGCACCCAGTTTGAGAACCACTGATCTAAACTTTAACATTCAAAAACCTTGTATCACAAAAGGTGAAGATGCAAATGCATTCCACTCATCGCCAACCAAATATTGATTCACGTTTTCTTTTCTTTCTTTTGTTTTGCACTGGACATCCTCACAAACAAAAGAAGCCTATTAGAGGCGGTGTAGGGTCCTTCACTCAAGTGCAGTAATTTTAAAGGAGAGCCCAATCAGACCCTGGCAGCCCTCGTGCCTGACGGTTTAATTACCTGTTCCTTTAATACTAATCATAGTTAAATATTTATAAGGGGGAAATCTTTTGTTTAGACTTGACCTTTCTCTGGGGCTCATTAGCATCTGATTATAAGTTTGTTTATTTCTGGTTCTATTTCATGGCCCCTCTGGCTGTTATTGATTTTGATTACGAAAGTGACGAGCGCTACGGACGCGGGTTAATTCAAGAACGACGTGACATTTGCTTATCTACGTCCGCGGCAAGGAAAACTGGAGAGGGCACGTGTGTGTATATATGTTTGTGTGTGTCTATTTTAGAGGTGGGTAATGGTTATTTTCTGTCTGCAGAGCGCACGAGGCTTATCTGCAGAGCGCACTATTGTCTTTAATGGACCACGAACGAAGCAGATTCATATCCGCCAAAGAGTCAGAGGCTTCTTGTGTACTCAGCGTTTTGACTGACCGGGATGATTGGAGGTGCGCTGTCGCGTGCGAATTACCATCCGGGGCGCCTCCGATTCTTCGGCGTTCCTGCACGAAGCCTCTTCCCTCAGGCTATCCCAATGCCCTCAATCACAAAAACAGAAAAGGTCTTTCATGTAAAACTGAAGTAGATAGCATTCCCTCCGGCGAACTGAACGGCTAAATCTCTCTCTCTCTCTCTCTCTCTCTCTCTCTCTCTCTCTCTCTCTCACACCTCCAGATGTTTTATTGGCGGGCCGTGTGTCAGTATATCTGGTCTCAAGTGTTTTGCACTCGAAAAACATTTACTATACAGCATTAGATGTGCGAAATAGCAACCGCAATGCACACGGTATGCAAATACTTAATCTAAATCATTTTTATATTGTGTGGAATGACAGTAATATTAAATAGCATCAAGATCTTTTGCATTATTGTCGGGCCGTGTTGTGCATTTTGTATCTTGAGACTGCCTACCATAAAAAAAGTTAAAATGTTTTTCATAATACTCCTACCATGAATTAATATACAATAATAAACTACATACTGAATGAAATCCAATTACTCCAGCACTACAACCTTTACGCTCATTTGTTCCCTAAAGACCCATAATGCCTTTCTCCTTCACAATAACCATCATCGCAGTGACCCCGCAGCGGTCAATATACTGTACAGACAAATCTCTCTATGTATTTTAACTATATCATCACCACGCAATGACAAATCAAAGCAATAAATGCTGGCAGCTATGTCTGCCATAGTATTCCTATGGTCCCATAGGGGGATCTAGCAGTTTCTGTGAATAGGATCATCTGTCGGGGGTAGGCTATGTTATGCTTATTTATTTCTCATTCAAGCACCACTGTAGTGGCCCCCTTCATGGTGTGTGTGCTTTATAATGAAACTCATTTGCTCTTACTTTGTCTTTACCACATGTAAAGAGCTGACGTCCAAATGCGTGGCCACCAATGCATGCACGGACAATCAAGAGCCATTTTGCACCCATCATTATTCTAATCCCGCTGCATTTCAGCTCCAAAGATCATTGTGGCAGAAACAGACCGTGTCTGAACGTCTGACTGGCAGGCGTCATTATCAAGCACGTTCAGTTCGACACGCGAGTCCAGACTGAGGCGGAGGTGAGAAGGGTCCGTGTTCACCGAGCGTGTAATGATGCCGGGTTTGGATCAGGGTCACTGACTCGACTGCCATTTATTTCTGCAAGGAGGCTTGAGTCCAGTGTATGCGCTTTAAATTGCAGACAGAGTTGTTGAAACCTGGACCACTTGGTGAGGAAGGCAAAGAGTAGGCATAATATAGTTATGGGTAGTTGATATTTCAACCAGCATATTATATTGTGACAAATTCCTCTAAATTAATTCAACATGTTTTTATAGTTACTATGGCATGCAGATTTTAAGATGAAAGGAATTGGAGATCATCAAAATATGAAATATTTCGCGTTAAATCTCATGAACAGGTTTGTGGAAAGGTTTAGGGGTCGTGTAAAAATAATCATCTTTTATACCAGAGGCCTGTTGAATGCTTTATTCTGATTGTTTGAGAAATGTGCTACGGGTGTTGATTATTTTTGTCTAAAATGCACACCTAATTTGTCAAATGTCTTAAAATAATCACCAGAGCAATGTTTATGGTAACCTTGGTATATGTGGAATAATTGACGACGGGCCATTGAATTATAAAAAAATAACCCACACCCAAGGTGAAATGCGGCACGACGCAAAGTGGAGTCAATTATTCCTCTTACACCACGGTTACCACAAACATTGCTCGGGTGCCTATTTTTAAGACATTTGACAAGTTAGGTGTGTGGTTATCAAAAAATAATGCATACCCACCGAACATTTCTCAACCAATCGGAATACAGCATTCAACAGGCCCGTGGTATAATTAAAAATAACATACACCTGTTTCGCGTCGTTCCGCATTACCATCTTGGGTGTGCATTATTTTCCAATAATTCAACGGCCCGTCATCAATTATTAGGCTACTTATATAAAAACCATTTTGTCTATAAGAGTTTGTCACTATTAAAGCGTTTAACATCTGTGTATGTGAAGAGCTCAGATGCAAAACCCTGCATCTGCCATGTTTTCTTGTAAATTAGCATTTTTTTTTATCAGACTTGTCAACAAAGCTCTTTTCCAACGCTATCTCATAAGAATTCGTACATATTTTACAAGATGGCTAATTCGTATTAATTCATACGACCACATTTATTTTTGTACAATTTGCCTTGACCCCTGTGACGTTGGGGTTAAGTGCGGGGTTAGGTTTTGTTGTTGTTCTTTTCATGAAAATTGTAATTTTTTCCACAATTTAACTTCATAAGAATTCATACAAATTAGCCAACTCATAAAATACAGTATGTACGAATTCTTTTGAGATCAGGATGGTATTTCTGAATTTCCTGAAGCCGGGATTAAGCAGATTTGAAGTGAAAGTATTTAAAGCGTAACTAAACCCCCGTTCAGAGCCTGACTCCACCCACTGGCAATATTTGAAAAATGCAAGAAAAGTGGGCAGATCCCAACGGAGATAAAGGGGACGAACTAAGCTCGAACCAAGTGTGTGGTGAGATCGTAACAAGGGCATGGTGAACTTGAACCTGCTTACGTCACGAGGTATTTTTTTGGACCCAACATCCAATAGGAAAATTCAACTGCAGTAGCCACCGTTCAACCTGAAGAGGGCAGCACTCCGACGTTTTTACACCATATATTGTAGTATTCAAAAAAATTACTAAAATCAATGAACAGCACTAATAAAGCACCATTCTTATAAATCATTAACTAAAAAAAGTTGGTTTAGGGTTTAGTTACTCTTTAATGAACGTATAAAACGTGCCGAGAGCATTTGATTATCATCTTATTTTTGACGGAGGTGGCATTTAGCGGCTTTTGCATCTTGTAAGCTCCTCAGTTCTGTAACTTTGGCATTTCAAGCAGACTGTGCCTGTGATCTGGCCTTCGGGACCGAAGCAGTCATCCATACACCACATTGTCTAGATTTTTATTTATTTTGCCACCAATCGTGTTTCTCGGAGCAGCCTGCCGGACAGCTGCAGCATATGAAGTCGCGTTACATTCATTAGCATGGACAAGGGATGAGACCCTAGACACACACACATACTAATACCCACCCTCTGTCTCAAGCATGGATGTGCATATGTGATTATCCTTTGTTCTATATGTTAATACTTACACACTTATAGTCAAAAGGGCAAACCTATTCATACTTTAGTAATACTATTTCTTATGTTGTAGGACACAAATACATAAAACAAATTAAACTATGGGTTTGTACTTTGTTTAGTGGCCATTACATTTTAAACAGATTCACCGCCTCAACCCATTATACTGTAGTTCGGCTATGAGTAACCCACTTCTAGCCAAAATAAACTTGAATTAGGTTACACGTCGTTTTTGACTAACTTGCAAGATGTATGATATTTCATCATGTAAACACAGTCAACAATGATTACACAGTGTTTGATTTCATTTATTTTATTTCATTTATGTTTTAGGCTACTGTTAGATGTCTATTAAAGGGGACATTTCACGACACTTAACTTACACAATGTAAAATAAATCTTTGGTGTCCCCAAATGTACATATGTGAAATTTTAGCTCAAAATATCATATAGATCATTTACTATAACATGTTAAAATCACCACATTGTAGATGCGAGATGTGAGTCGTTTACTTTTAAATGTAAATGAGCTGATCTCGATATTATCCCCTTCTGACATCACAAGGGGGACAGATTTCAATGAGTTATTTTTTCACATACTTGCAGAGAATGGTTTACCAAACTAAGTTACTGGGTTGATCTTTTTCACGTTTTCTAGGTTGATAAAAGCAATGGGGACCCAATTACAGCACTTAAACATGGAAAAAGTCCCCTTTTCATGAAATGTCCCCTTTAAAACTATTTTAAAACATATAGATATGCACACTGTACCATGATATTTGCACATATTTCAAAGTAAATACCAAGACATGCCATGATTGAATAATATGTGAATACCAGGATGCTGTTTATAAGGGCAAGTAAAAACTCTCCCCCCACTTATATATTTGCATATAAATGTATGGTTTGGAAAATGTGTTTCAATTTGTATGCATGAGTGGGATATTTTTAATATTTTTCTGATTTAATGGCTACAAGTGTGACAGCTCAGGAGGAAGAGAGAGACATCACTCAACAGATGCACACACAAAAATGAAGGACGATTAAGGTCTGATTATTGAGCATTAGAAAGTGTCAAAGTGCATCAGAGAGAGAGAGGGAGAGAGAGAGAATTTGTCCACAAAATAATGCATAAAGTAAATGCATATGGCGTAAGTGAAGGAGAGATAAAACTACAAGAAGAGCTGTGGGGTGAACAGGGGTACAAAAGCAATAAAAAGCGAGTTGAGAAAGAGATGGTTAAAGGATAAAAGGGAATTGTGGGGCAGAAAAGTGAGATATGAAAGGCTTGACGAGTTGAGAGAGGAGACGCAGGGCTGTGTGTTAGTTCCTCTTCATTTGCTCTCTGTATGTGGCGTAGAGGTCAAGCTGAGAGCTGGGACTCACGCCATGAAGGAGAGAGCAAAGACAGCCTTAGGCGAGAATACACACATACACACCGTGTGAGTACATTAATGTTTTTTATCCATACTGTATACCTCTCATATACACACTAATGTATGACTAATGTCCAAACATATAACCAGAATCCTGTGCACAGATACAGACAAAATATACAGAAAGAGCTCCAAATAATAATTTTTCATCCGGCTACTGAATTATATTTCCATTTTATCTTTTTGATAATATGACCACATTTATACAATTTAACTTCAATATACACTGAAAATTACATGCAGCATGAAGTTAATTAAGTTAATTTTGCTAGATAAGTAAACCTTCTTATTTAAGTTTTGAACCCTAACTCATAAAAACAAGTTGAAACTGTTTAACTTAATTTGTTAAAGTAAAAAATATATGTTGATATGTTATACAGTGTATGGAAAAATTTTGTTTCTAATAATCTTTATTGTAAAAATGTAAAAAATGTAAAAAAATGTATTTTGTATTACGGAAAATTTCCATTGTTGACCGTTATTTTATGGTTATTTTTCGGCACCTAAGTTGCCAGAATTTTACTTTCTTTTTTGGACTTTTTTTACAGTGTGTTATTCAGACTTTTCTAAATGTAAAATTACAGAAAAAATGTCTTTTGTATTACGGAAAATTTTTGTAATTTATTGTGCACGTTATTTTACAGTATTTTTCTGGCACCTCAGCTGCTGGAATTTTACAGTTTTTTTCACAGACTTTTTTACAGTGTTAATGTAAAATTACAGAAAAAACTGTATATTTGTATTACAAAAAATTCTGTAATTTATTGTACATGTTATTTTATGGTATTTTTCCGGCACCTCAACTGCCAGGATTTTACATTTTTTACAGACTTTTTTACAGTGTCAATGTAAAATTACAGAAAAAAAATATTTTTGTATTACGGGAAATTTCTGTCATTTATTGTGCCCATTATTTTATGGTATTTTTCTGGCACCACAACTGCCGGAATTTTACAGTTTTTTACGGAATTTGTTACTATTTCCTGCATAAAAAACAACCAGTCTAAGATGGTCTGCTGGACTTTGCTGGTTTGGGCTGGTCTAGCTGGTCATATAGCCTGTCTAGGTTAGTCTTAGGTGTGTTGTGTTGGTTTTTCAGCTTAGCAAAAAAAAATTTGGTTTAAATGTAGCTTAAATAAATTGATTTCAGCCACTTACCTTAAAAAAATTAAACAAATATTTTTTTCAGTGTACCAAAATAATACATTCAATTTACAATTTTTTTTTAATTAAGTGGTTGCAATCAATTTATTTAAGCTACATTTAAACAAAAAAAACTAGAAAAAAATAAACACAAAAAAATTTGGTTTAAATGTATCTTAAATAAATTGATTTCAACCACTTACCCTAAAAAAATTAAACAAATAATTTTTTCAGTGTACCAAAATAATACATTCAATTTACTAATTTTTTTTAAGGTAAGTGGTTGCAATCAATTTATTTAAGCTACATTTAAACAAAAAAACTAGAAAAAAATAAAAACAAAAACTTTAGTTTAAATGTAGCTTAAATAAATTAATTTCAATCGCTACCTTAAAAAAATTTAATAATTTTTTCACTGTACCAAACATATCTGTACCTAATGATAGGTACAATTAAAGGACATTTTTTAAATGGTACTACCTAAGTGACACATATTTTTTTCTAACAGTGTATGTAGTTTAATCTCGTCTTAATGCTGGTTTAGCTGATAGGCCAACTAAGAAATGGCTTAAAAACCCTCTAAAACCAACAAACAGACAAGCCTGACCAAGCTTTATAATGCCTTGCAAATAACAATTCCAGCAAAATGCATTACGACCGTGATCCCAAGAGATCTCGGGGACAAACCTGATCTTCAAATGTCGCGTCATTTCAATGTTTTAAACGCGCCGCAGGCCAAAGATTCCTCCATCAACTGTGCTCTGTTTACCCTCACCTCAGTAATCATTGGATATAATCAGCAGATGGAGGCAGAAAGGCCGCGCTGTTTCCATTTCCGAAATCAAATATGTGCTCATCATGAAAAAAATAAGAGCAAGAAAAGAAAAAAAGCCATCAGAGGAATCCATCGGATCAGCAGAATAAATCTAATTTCCCTACAAATGCATTTGTAATATTTCAAATCTACAACCCGGGTTAATCCAACGCTTCATTTACATTCAAATAAAGCAAAGTCATGTCTTATCAATAAGAAGAAGCCAGTGGAAAAATAAATTACATTTTAAGACAGTGAAAAAGAGGGAACACAGGATTTTCTTGTGTATTTTATTGTCAGAGAGTCAATAAAATATAAAGGGACTCAATTATTCTATTAGGCTGAAACATTGCATTATCGCAGAGCGTAACAGAATCAACAGAGATTTTCAGACCTGTTTGATGAAGTTTGGTTTATACACAGCATTCCAAATAAGCACTAGAAGTGTCTGTTTAATGAATGAATGAGATTAGTGAGCGAGGACGTATTTATAATGTAGAGATGTGAGTTGTTTCTCCAGCATGGCCTGATGCTTTTTTATGCTTTGTGAGAACATTGTATAAAAATTTCTTGTTGCACTTACATTTTTAAGTTTAATCAGCTTGAATTTATAACTTTTTGACCAGTGTGGAGTTGTTATAAATTATAAAAAAATATTAGCCTAAGTTATTTCAACTTCATTTTTATAATTTATAGCAACTCTCACTAGTCAAGAAAGTTATTTGTAATTTCAAGTTGATTAAATGCAACAAGTATTTTTTTTACATTATTTTTTTTTTTACAGTTTTTGGGTTCACACTCTTTGTGCTACATGCCTGAATTATGTGGTTTGCTGAAGACGGGTCTTATTAGTATTTTAAGTAATCAGACATGCAATCTTTCTATGGAACAGAATGGAGATTTAGGAGTTAACTTCTTTGACTTAGGCCTGTATACTACACTGTTAATCTGGTAGTTGAAATTACTTAAAAAAATTAAAGGAAATATGTTGCCCTAAAAAAATAAAGTTATGTGAACTAAAACAATACAATTAACTTAAAATTTCTAGTAATACAATTGCAGTAAAAAAATACAGTAGGTAACATAGAAAATGGAAGCATTTTGGGGGGAAAAAATCTGCTTTTACCACTTTTAAGAATATAGTGTTAAAATGGACAAAAAAACATTTACTAAGCTGACAACCTGGCTAGAACACATGTTGAGGGGTCAAATAGGTTGTTTGTACCAAAAAGTGTCCGACTAATATATGTTTTGGCCTCCTGACTATTTCTCCAACTTAATTCAACAAGTATAGTAAACTTAATTTTAAGTTGCATGATTAACTTGAAATAATTTGTAATATCAATTGCTTTGTCCAGCATCTCCACTGTGTTCAAAGATTTATGTTCAAAGATTTGCTATTTTGAATTCATTTATACTTTTAGTGTTATAAAAGGCATTATAACACCAAATTCAACTGACTAGAAACCAGTCATTGAATAAACTTGATTAAATAAAACGTGCTAGACAGGGTTTAAACACTGATCACCTGAACTGTGACTTCACAAAACTAAAATTTACAATAAAACAACATTTGTTAACACACTATAAAAAATGTTTTTCAATAATTTTTTTTTTTAGTATTTTTGTCTTGTTTTCAGTAAAAATATCTAAAAATTCTTCAATTAAGATATAACATTTAAATATAAATTGTAAGTGATTTTGTGCATAAAACAAGCCAAAAAATCTGCCAATGGGATAAGCAAAAAATCTTGAACATTTTTCTTAAACACTAAATTAAAGAAAAATTTAAGAAAAAATTGCTTACCCCATTGGCAGATTTTTTTTGCTTGTTTTATGCACAAAATCACTTAAATTTGATATTTTTGGTCTAAAAACTAGACTTATTTTCTTGGGTCGTTTTGCTAATCAAGAAAAAGCATCTTAATTTAAGATATTTTACTGAAAACAAGACAAAAATAAGAAAATCTTTTCTTAAAAATATTTTTTTTGCAGTGCATATATTAAATAATAAGAGCGTTAAAAAAAAAGAGCGTAAACCTTTATGACATTTTATTTACAAATACAAAATTCTTATCAGCTCTTATTCTGTAAAAAAGCATAAATAATCAAAATATGCACAAAGGATTATGGGTATTTCTCACAACATGCATTGATAATTCACTGCAGAAAATGACTGACTTTCTTAGTATTGTTGTCTTGTTTTCAGTAGAAATATCTAAAAATTCTTAAATCAAGATGTATTTTCCTAATGAGCAAATAACCTAAGAAAATAAGTCTCGTTTTTAGAAAAAAAAAAATTGAGTGAAAATTTTGCTTAAATTAAATGTTTAAGAAAAAAGAAAACGTATAGATTTTTTTTCTCACCCCATTGGCGGATATTTTTGCTTGTTTTAAGCACAAATTCACTTAAATTGTATATTTTCTGTCTATAAACTAGACTTATTTTCTTGGGTCATTTTGCTCATCAAGAAAAAGCTCATCAAGAAAATTTTAGTTTTAGAATTTTTATAAAATACTAAGTAAGAAAGTCATTTTTTTGCAGCGTTGTTTTACTTTAATAAATTTTGTATGTCTAAAAGTGAAATGAACTAAGATTTTTTAAGCATATGTCCAAAACACAAAATATTAAGTAACATTTACTTCATTGTTTAAGTAAATACAATATCTGGGTTAACAGTGTATATTTTAGGCCTACTCCTATTAAGATTGTTTATATATGACTATGTCTGTGAAATCCAGGCTAAAGTCTCATAATCTAATGATGAGATTAGGAACATCAATGTATGATTTCTGGACTGTGTTTGAATGGCTTTTAGACGTCTTTTAAACACAAAATTGCTTGCAGAGAGAGAGAGAGAGAGAGAGAGAGAGAGAGAGAGAGAGAGAGAGAGAGAGAGAGGCTGCTGACTACTCAACACTGCAGTACTGAGGTCAGATCCTCTTCATCTTAATGAGACGTCCTGAGAACAGAAAAGTGCTGGGCTCACACACACCGACACCTTCTTAACACACCCCCTACTCTCTGGTGTACACAAAACAAATTCCCACTGTAGATTTCAATTAAACCCATTCAAAGACAATATACACCACCAAACCCTGTCTGCAATTTCACCCAGCGCTTCCGTGTGTAAAATCGTGGAAAGCAAACACAGGTGCTCTATATTCTCACAAAGACTTTTCCCCGTTCGCTTCATTAGCATCAACACACACAACAAACACAGGTGCGCATTACTTGTTATCACTGGCTTGGACACTCACACCGTGGTGCGTGCATATCGCTACCATTGGCCCGCTCAGAAATAAAGCGCGTGCACATGCACGGTTCTGCAGCGTGGTTTGATGGTGATAAAGGTTTTTATGTGTCATCTGCTCACGGCTGTTGAACTGCAGTGTGTGAAACTGTCTTTTAAATGTCACCTTGTGAAAACACAAGGGAGACTCCCACAGGACCCGACACGCGCAATCACACAACACGGTACTGAATGAAAGAGTGAGCACGTGTGAGCGTGCCATCCTCCGGTTCTCTTCCCGACCGTCCCAGACAATGGTGGCGGGCAGGATGCACCCCCTCTCTTGACCCTAATAGTTCTGGGGGCAGTTTACAGTCACACTATTAGGAGTGAAAAATTATCCGCGCCTGCATCCCTGGGCAACACGCTGACCTATTAATGCCAATCAAATCCCACACAGACCAGGGAGAGATTATGATCTAAGCAGGCCAGAGATGGAGAGATAGTATCAGCTCTCCGCTTTCAATCAATACAGCCTGATTCTAACAGCCATTGATTGCATCAAAACCTTGATCCCAAATCACAGATGTGATTATGTAATGGGGAGCGGTGACACTTTATTGAAAACAATGAGTCTGACGCGCGATGCTGGAGGAAATATTAATCTTACTGTGTCACGTAACAGAACTCCGTCGTTCGCTTTGATTTATGATGTGCGTGTGCTGTCGTAATCCATTGTGTGTTTACTTCTGACAGCTGAGCATATTGACAAGATGTAGGCTGTGTTCAGATTCAGAATAGCATCGGCTACTATTGTAGAAAATCTAGGGTGAGGCTTGTCTTTTGGATTTTTCTTGCAATAAGGACCAAAAGTAAGTCAGGGCACACAGCATTTATAGGCATTAGCACTTCTGAGCACTTCCGAGCACCTCCTCCATGAGGTGTTAAAAGCTTCGGTCAAAGAATAACAGGAAAACATTTAGGCTATGTTTACACCAGTGATGCGCGGGTCAATGTATAAACAACTAACGTGCAACTTGGACGGCAAAAAAAAAATATATATATATGTATAGTGTACCTGACTCCGCATTTTTTTAAAGTAGTAATTTTTTAAAATAGTTAATTGGTATCTTTATTTCAAATGACCCGACCGACTGATATCACAAAAAATATTTTTGGATGACTCATAACCGTGCGTAACCGCAAGCACCCGCTCATTTTGGATCAACCTGGTTTACACAATAACGATGTAGCGAAAACTGAGACGTTTTTACTTTTGCGTTTATGAAAATTTCACGAATACACGACAATGTTGTCCAAAAGATCTGCATTTACACAGATCTGTGAAGACTACACTGCAAAAAATGATTTTCAAGAAAAAAATTCTTAGCATTTTTGTCTTGTTTTCAGTAAAAATAAATATAAAATTTAAGTGATTTTGTGCATAAAACAAGCAAAAAAATCTCCCAATGGGTAAGCAAATTGTGAATTTAGTGTTTAAGAAAAATGTTCAAGATTTTTTATTTAACCCATTGGCAGATTGTTTTGCTTGTTTTACACACAAAATCACTTAAATTGTATATTTTTGGTCTAAAAACTAGACTTATTTTCTTGGGTCGTTTCGTTTTTCTCATCAAGAAAAAGCATCTTAATTTAAGAATTTTTAGATATTTTTACTGAAAACAAGACAAAATACTAAGAACGTTTTTTCTTGAAAATAATTTTTTGCAGTGTACTTTGTCTTGTTTTAGTACAAATGTCTAAAAAAACTTCAATCAAGATATATTTTCATGATGAGCAAAATGACCTAAGAAAACATCTAGTTTTTAGACAAAAATGTACAATTTAAGTGAATTTGTACTTAAAACAAGCAAAAAAATCTGCTAATAGGGTAAGCACATTTTCTTAAAAATGTTTTTTAAGTTATTAAGAAAACAGTTCAAGATTTTTTTCTTACACCATTGACAGATTTGTTTGCTTGTTTTAAGCACAAATTCACTTAAATTGTCTTTTTACTTAATTCACTTAATTTGATTTTTTGTCTAAAAACTAGACATATTTTTTAAGATAATTTTGCTCATCAAGAAAACACATCCTAATTTAAGATTTTTTTATATTTATACTGAAAAATACTAAAATACTAATTAAAAAAGTCATGTTTTGCCGTGTACATCCGCTGTATTAAGTTTACCAGGTCAGTAGATGGTGATGTTACCTTGTAAAGAAACACTACATGTCTGCGCACACATGTATTCATCTATACAGATGTTTCTGTATTGCTCAGTGGTAGAGCATTGCGCAGAAGGTCATGGGTTCGAACCCAGGGAACTCAAATACTGATAGAAAATGTATAGCTTTGAATACGCTTATAAATATTCGCATAGACCAAGTATATATATATATATATATATATATATATATATATATATATATATATATATATATATATATATATATATATATATATATATATATATATATATATATATATATATATATATATATATATATATAAATAGAAACAATTAAGATAGCGAAAGCATAGACCAAGTTTGTTGACTATAAAGCGACACATTTTGTACATTTTGTTAAAGAAGCATCAATAAACTCACTATCTTGAGCAGCACAAACACAGGGGGCTTCTCAATATGTGTCCTCATTTCCTTGCTCCTACATCCTAAAACCCAAAAACCGATCGAGCTTTGCCATCTTAAAGGACATCTCAATTCATTAATTGCACCGCCAGGAGGCGAGGGACGAGGAATTATGCACGAGGATACATAAGTGTGTCCTATGCATAAGTGTTTTATTAACTTTAAGCTGACGCACGTATAAATCTTCTCCCCCTTCAAATCATTATGTCTTTAAACACGCATAAATGTTGGTATTAATCATTCAATTATTGTTAATGTAGACTCGTTTCAAACAGTATATTTAATATTCATGTAAAGACCACCAATTTATATAAATGATCAGTGACACACATATTCATTTTACAGCACTTTATTTTAACGTAGTAAGGCTATGAACTTTACTCGTTAAATATTTTGGGTTTTAAATGCACTTGATAATTTGATAATAGAGATTGTGCTTTATACAGAGAGTGAGGAATAAGCATATCCCATTTCACTTAATGCTTCATCTCCTTTGTCCTCGAGGAAAGGAACCGAGGAAAGGAAACGAGGATGCACAAATAAGAATTGAGAAGCACTCACAGTCCTGTAGGCCGTCATTGTTGTTTTGGTTATACTCGCAAAAACATGACATAACCGTTTTTACAGAATCACGTTTACGTACTGTAAAAAAAATTCGTAGAAATTGCAGTGTTACTTGCAGCTGGTTGCCGGTAACTTATTGTAGATTTAAATGTATGATATTTACTGGCAAGAGTTTGTTCAAAGTTAAATAAATATTAAATATTAACAAGTCTTTATCTTTACAGAATAAAACTATACAATAACAGCCTCATGCAAAGCATTCTGGGAACCAAAATCATCATCAACCTTTTATTGTTTTTTGCTTCAGATTTTGTTTCACAGAATGCTTTGCTTGATGCTGTTATTTTAGTTTTACTCTGTAAAGACAAAGACATGTAAATGTTTAATGTTCATTTAACTTTGAACAAAATGTAAATAACATAAATTTCAATCTACGGTAAGTTACCGGCAACCGGCTGCAAGTAACACTGTAATTTCTTCTGATTTTTTTTTTTTACAGTGAAACGACTTTAAAACCTTCTTCAAAAGTCCAAAACAAACAGCCAAACCACATTAAACCTTTCTCGTTTACGGTAAAATTGTTGCCATGTCTTTAGACTGAACAGACCGTTTCGGCAGACAATTTCACATCCAAATTCTGGGAAATTAAACTTAAGCACTAAATTAAAAACATCCACCAATGTTTATGACACCATTTACTATATAATTTCCATCACACATACATTTGTACTCTTACTTTTTTTTAAGCAATATACTGTAAACACTTTAATCTTCATGCGAACAGCAAATTTCAACATGGTTTACATGGAATACTTTATCCCAATGAGCTTGACTTGCACTTCAATTCCAGTACAAATGTTTATTTATAAGTATTAGCATATAGAGAAATGCAAAGTAACCGTTTTTAATTTCTAAACAAATTGATTAAATTAGATTTTTCATTTCTAAAATGATGTTTGGATAAGACTTACTCCATTAAACTTGCATCAAATATTATCAAGTTATGTGACAACAATGATGCATACTAATGTTTGTGATTGTCTATGCAGGATGCAGTAAAGCTACCATCTGAAAAAACAGCAGCAATAGTTAATATTTTGTGTATATACGTTCATCATCCATCTGTCAGCAGTTTGAGATCAGTAATTAGTTTAACAAAGAAAAATGTACACCCAGGGACCCTGACCACATGACAGTTCATCATAATGACCTGTGATGGATTGACGTCTAATCATATAATGCATCTTTCGCCTGTATAAAAGCCATTGCAAATGTTTCAGAAGAATAATAAGGAGTTGCCTCTTTTCCTTTGTATACACCCATGTCTTTGTGTACATTGTCTTAAATTGTATTATGCGTGGCAGTGTATCCTCCGAAAAAGAGAGAGAGAGAGAAAGAGACTCAACATCACCAGCAATAAATCAAGAGAGATATGATGTAAATGAAATCAGGTCTAGCACCCCATAAATCAACTGCAACTGAATGTTTTCTTATACAAAAAGGAAAGTAAGAGAGTGCTGTGTTTATTTCAACTTCAAACAAGTATCAAATAATTACAAAGATCCCATTAAACTGTGGTGCATAATCACTCATAACACCCCACCAACCTCACAAGAATGCAATAAAAACAATCAAACAACACTAGAAATACCCCCAAAATAATTTATAATAACATAGCATTTTTTTTACTATTTAAGCATTTTAATCTATAAGTAATCAAGTAATCTATATGTTAAAGGTGACATTTCACAAGACATTTTTAAAATGTAAAATAAATCTTTGGTCTTCCCAGCGTACGTATGTGAAGTTCTAGCTCAAAATATCATTTAGATCATTTATTATAGCATGATTAAATGTTGGGGTGAGCCAAAATGTGTCATTTTGGGTGTGTCCTTTAAAATGCAAATGAGCTGATCTCTGCACTAAATGGCAGTGCCGTGGTTGGATAGTGCAGATTAAGGGGCGGTATTGTCCCCTTCTGACATCACAAGGGGAGCCACATTTCAAAAAGCTATTTTTTTACATGCTTGCAGAGAATGGTTTACCAAAGTTACTGGACTGATCTTTATCGCATTTTCTAGGTTGATAGAAGCACTGGGGACCAAATTATAGCAAAAAAGTCTGATTTTCATGATATGTCTATTTTAATTTGTATGACCGGGTTTGTTATTCTCCATTGCCTCAAATGGCGCTCTTGTGAGTAGGACTTACATGCTTCCAGTGTATGCTTGGGGCTTTGGTCAAAACATGACTTTTTAGGATATACAGCCATAAACAAACCTCACGCAAGAGAGCCATACAGCCCATGCAGCAATACGCACCATGAATTGACACATAGCTGGTGTGTTAACCTCATCTTCGGCAGGTGTGATTGAATAGCCTGAGGCAGAGGAACGTTCTGGAGATTCTCATGAACAAGTTTTCGGTGAAGACGTGTTTGTAACTTATCGCTACAGCCTTGGGTTACGGGCGCTCGACGCGTCTTAGCCATGCAAATGATAGCAGATTTTGAAGGTAGGTTCTCTTTGAAATCTTTATGTATGCTTCTGGGAGGCCTGCAAGACCAACTATAACCTTTTCTTCAATACCAATCTCTCCAAAAGACACTGTCCCAGGCAGACACACAACACACACAATGATTGCCATTGACCCAGAGGATGGACCGACCAGCTGTGTGCGAGGAACACTGACGACAGTCATGGGTATGCACAGGAATTTTGTGTATGTGAGTCCAAATTCAGCAGAATGGTGAGATCATTGCTATGATGCCATATTGAGACATTGGGGAATGCTTCGAAAAGAAACACACATCGCAATCCAGAGTAAAAATATTATATGAAAAATTCCTTTGTGGTGGTGTTATTGTTGAATTCACACAACTTTTCTTTTATCTGTTATATTAAGTTCACATTTTACCCAGATAGCAATCGACTAACTGTCAAGAGGTACAGTAAAGCGGACCGGCCGACCCACTGGGAGTCTACTGGGTATCATTATTCCAGACTTTCAAGTCCATCGCAAAATTATAATTTTTAACATCTCCTTTTACATACATTTACCTCACAATGTTGGCATTCATTTAGCCCTGGTTGTTGGTCACACAAATGATATGGCTAAATAGACCACAAGAACAGGTTTTGTGCACAGCAGAGGGATGTGCATCAGACAGAAATCAGTTTTGAAACACAGACAAAAAGCAGCCGATAAGGGGGTGGAGACATTTATAAAGGGAGACACTATAAATCCTTTCCTGTCACTGCCGAGCCATAAATATTATTGTCCATGGTGTAAAATGACTCTGAAATTGACCATAGTGTGTGGATACACATTTGGTATGCATGATTTAATAGCATAAATCCAGCATGGTGCCCCATAATGACTGCTGAATGGATATTATGTAGTTGGTACGTGCAACCTCTGTCACTGCCCACCTTTCTCTCTCTCTTACTCGAATTCTAAGATGTGTGCTTAAACTCTCTATTCTGATCTCAAAGTCATCTATGTTAGGTCACTTACTTTCATGAGACCCTGACAGGTGTCCTATTTACTGATACAAGAACATAGTCACTGTTTCCGCTGTATAAATCAGAGTACAGAAACATCCAGTGCTGGGAAACTAAAAGTATCAACTTAAAGACACTGACATGCCTTGAGATGCAAAGCTTTGTTTGACATCTTGACATAATTTTTACTGAAACAGAAAGTTTTTGGGAAGGGACATATAGTGGCTCCTCACCTTTTAAAATAGCCAGTAGCCAATAATATAGCTTACTTTAGCCTGGAAGCTGATGAGCAGCTGAAGTTCACTATGATGTCATACGTAGAAATTGTTCATCCGTATTATCGGAGATGAGATGCTGTACGTTTTGAATGCTTACTGTATATCTTTAAATAGAATTTTGCCATGTTTTTGGAGCACAGTAGTTTATAAATATTCTTATAAAATATCATCCCTTATATTAAGTCCAAAAAACTTCAGTTTTGATTTTGTAGGGACTTTAACTACATTTTAACTACATACAATGATAATAATTTAAAGAAAATAAGTTTATTTCTCTGTATTATGAAGACTGCAATAATAGGCTTGTTCGACTTCATACGGTGTCGCAAAAATCGACAGCCGGATGACGTCAAAGTAGACTTTTAACTATGTCTTAATTAAGTTTTTTTTAAACATATTTTAATACAAATCTTGCTATTATTTTGTCAAAAAAAGTGTAAAATGTTTGGACATATCTGCTTTTACACTATTTTGACCAGCAGGGTTCGACAGCGTGTGTGGTGTTTCGAGCTGCTTCGAAAAACTGAATCAATTTTCGAAGCAATTGGTTCAATTGATTCGAAGCTTCGAAAAGCTTCATTTCTCCCATCACTAACTAATGGTAGTGTCGCGCCGCGTAGCTCCGCCCACCCCGAATCTTGATTAGATCGATGTTCTGCTCATCATAATGAAGAGGCTTGTTCGACTTCATGCGGCACTGCAAGAACCGACAGCAGGATGACGTCAAAGTACTGCGAAAACAATCCGAGAAGTCATACGAAGTGTAATTTCGTCTTGCTCTCGCGGCACTGTGACGTCATCCTCCTGTCAGTTCAAGCGGCGCCGCACGAAGTCGAACAAGCAAACGCTGAGGAGTCGATTGAGCTTTGAAGTTAATACGCCAGCGGATATTAAGACACATGCTTCAATTTCTTGAAGTAAAACCCGTATAAAGTATGCCATCAAGGGAAGCACCACACAAGTGATAATAAGGTAGGCCTATGTGTTTGTTTTGACAGAGAGAGCTCGTGCATACGCTTGTTATGATTTGGCTGTGGTCTCGCACCAATTTCGCATTCAAGTTTCAAGTTTATTTATCATGTAAACAATGTCAGGGACAATTTATATGTGAGTGTGGAAATTACTACAAAAATATGCCGATAATCAAACGCTTTTTTCTCTAAACTGAATTTAAAATTTAATCAATTGAGTTATGTAAATGAACCGATTCAAATGACTCGCCGAGTCACCGAACACCTACTTGATGTTTCAAAGCAATTTAAAAAGATTTCATCAAAAGGATTTTTAAAAAGTTCACCAGTAGGCTAGGCTATAGGCAAGCCAATCACATACTTTATTTTGTTATTTTTATTTTATTTAGTCAGTGCACATTAATAATAGGCTACTACATAGATATGTAAAATGCGCCAGATTTAGCCAGTATTGGCTAATTTATAAAGTATTTATAAAATATAAAGCCAGTTACCCCAAACTTTTTCCAGTTACTCATGGGAGCACTTTAGCCTGTCCTCTAGTTTGCACTCTTGCTCAGCATCCTTTAAGCTGTTCTTTTGGGCACAAAACACTCCAATCAATGACATTGATCATTCCTCGGCAAGCTTAACCTGTCTGAGGAATCCATCTGCAGTGGGCAAAAATATATGGACTTTAAATCTACTTAACGGATCAGTTGAGGGACACAAGATTGTACCTTTACGTCATGAACAGGAATAATACATCTTAACTAGATTCTTATTTAGAGGAACTGACACAAAATCACTAAAAACAATTGATGGGTTGAGGGGGCACTAGATCATACCCATCTAAACTCTAGTCAAAAATACTTCATAACAAAAGGTTTTTCCAAAATAAATGATGGAATATAGAAAAACATATCTTTAATAGTATGAACAACAGACATTTAAGTAAAACATGCTGACTTCCTATTTGCCTAGTTGTACAGTAGTTTGACCTTGCTTACCAATGGCTGTACATGGTCTACATCCTGTGCCTATTGATCAGACGGACAGAAAAAAATGAACAATATTGGGTCCCAAATCCGTTTTAATAGAGTGTGTGTTTAAATGGACAAATTGTTTATTTTGTCTTTAAATGAATTGTATTTGACATGTTCTAACCACATGGGACAAGGACTAAAAGTGTAACAGATTACAAAGTTGACCCTTGTGTAGTCTCAGTCAATGGATTACAATTATACATCAGAACTTTGGTGTTATTACAGACATATTCAATGTTGATTCATAGCCTTTGCATTGATTCATTAAAAGGTCAATGTTCTTCACAGATGACAATTCTTTCAATAGCATAATCCTGTGTTGTTTTAAGATAACTTAGATTTTCTCATCGTTCTTTCCTAATCTTTTTTAATTAGAAGAAAATAATGAATTGTTGTCATTTAGAGTCTGTAATCATTTTGAGTCTGTATACTTTATGAATTCTTATGATTGATGTTTATTAGTATTGTAAAACAATTCACAGAGAATACTCTCTTATTTATGATTGTTTAATCTAAAACACGCTTTAATATATAGAGACTTTAGAAATGTGTCTATAGGGTCAGCATAACATAAGCATTTATCATCATTATACCATAGACATGTATATTGACTATTTGTCATTTAAGATGAATTGCACAGTTGACTTGTATTTAAATGTCCTATATCTATAGGCTCTTTTTCACACTGTATACAGTGTACCCAAAGCAGACCACACTTGCTTATTAATGTGGTGTATATGAACTTCTTTCAACTTAAATGTACCTAAACTGCACTCTAAAAAAACAAACGGTGCTATATAGAACCAAAACTGTTGCTTTGGATCGTAATCATAGAAGAACCGTTTTTAGTGCCATATAGCACCGGTGAAGCACCAGTGAAGCACCTGGGTAGAACCATATAGTGCTATGTAGAACCATATTTGGTGCTATAGTGGTTCTATATGGCCCCTATATGGTTCTACACAGGTGCTTCACTGGTGCTTCACCGGTGCTATATGGCACTAAAAACGGTTCTTCTATGATTACGAGCAAAGAACCACTTTTGGTGCTATATAGCACCGTTTGTTTTTAGAGTGTGCATGTTTTGTGAAGAATACACAACTTAGATGAACTTAGATGATTAAGGCATCTTTGCTTAATTACAGTGTTAAACATGTAAACACCCAAGCCTTAACATTGACTCAAAACTCAACCACTGGTGTCTCGGGGGAATTTATTAGCTCACCCTTCACAGATATTCAATGCACAATTCACCTGAGTGTTTTTCTGCATATTCCCAAGTGTTGTCAGTACAGACAAGCCAATCACATATTTCACTTAACGCTTTACAATTTAAAGGGACACTCCACTTTTTTTTTGAAAATATCTTTTCCAGCTCCCCTAGAGTTAAACATTTGATTCTTACCGTTTTGGAATTAATTCAGCTGATTTGCGGGTCTGGCGCTATGACTTTTAGCATAGCTTAGCACAATTCATTGAAGCTGATTAGACCATTAGCATTGCACACAAATAGTTTAGATATTTATCCTATTTAAAACTTGTTGCATCGTGTACTAAGAATGATGGAAAATTAAAAGTTTAGATTTTCTAGGCAGATATGGCTAGGAACTATAATCTCATTCTGGCGTAATAATCAAGGACTTTGCTGCCGTAACATGGCTGCAGGAGGTGCAATGATATTACGCAGCAGCTGAAAATAGACCCCTTAGTCTCTTCCAATAGCAGGGGACTATTTTTGGGCCCTAATAATATCATTCGCAACTTTTAATTTTCCGTCGGTCTTCGTACACGATGTAACTATAGAAGAGTTACAGAAGTTACTACAAAAAAACTACAGAAGTTTTAAATAGGAAAAAATATCGAAACTATTTGGTTATTTTTGAGCGAGATGCTAATGGTCTAATCAGATTCAATGAATTGTGCTAAGCTATGCTAAAAGTGGTACCGCCAGACCCGGATATAAGCTGAATGGATTCCAAAACGGTAAGAATCAAATGTTTTCAAAAAAGTGGAGTGTCCCTTTAAGAAATGGCAAATGTGATGTTGGCAAATCATTTTTGTTAAATAAGCCATGTTTCTCCAGACTTTCTCTAATTCTTTTAAAAGTTATGCATCAATCATTGCATTTAAAATCTTGGAGCTGATGGTGTAGTGGGCAGTGCTCTGACATGTGTTGCAGATGCACTTTTGGCAACCCGAGTTTGAGTCCCGGCTCAAGATCCTTTACCCCTTACATCATGTTCTCTACTGTCTATCTAATACAGGGAATAAATGCCCCCAAAAATACATTACTTTAAAAAAGAAAAAATCTTGGATGACCTTTAATTATATTTAAGCACATGGCTGGTTTACATTTCAGCATTGTACTGATTTGAGTCGATTTGCCTGATGCACAGAGCAGAGCAGAAACAGTGGTGTGTTTATATGGGATATTTATGCAGTATTATATGGGCCTGCAGGTGGAGCTGTGATGCAGTGTTTTGAGCCCCTTTGCGTTCAGAAAGCGCGACCAGATAGGACAAGAATATTGTATCGAGTCTGCCCCTCTATGATGCCAAGCAGGATTAATCCTACAGGAGGTACAAAAGTTTAGAGATCATTGATCTTAAAAGTTGCACAGTGCACTGCAAACAAACCTGCATGCATGTTAGCAACATAAGGTCTTGAATTAAAATAAAATATTATCCAGACTGTAATGTTTATGAATTGTTTTAGTCACGTTGGCAGGATGATATAAATATGCAAATGCATGAATCAATTTCTTTAACTAATTCAAATTAAGCAGATTTTGTGTGCATAAGATAATCTCCAATGAATAGGGTAATGCAAGTAAATAAGTTTATATAAAGCTAATCTCCTAACACAGTCTTTATTTCTTAATCATATATTTATCTCCTAATCTCTCCATCTCTAAATGATTTTGCAGATTAGACATTCAAATCCGTAGATCATTCTGTCCGCAGTATTGTGTTCCCCTAAATCCCTTTGAGGGCGGAATGAATGCATTATACATAAACATACACATTAAAAGACACATTTGGGGTGCATCTCATTCATGCCAGACGCGCGCCCTGATTGCAGCCAATGAGATTTTACAATTAGCCCAATCAGCGGCCATCCTCAGGATGTCACTGCGGGCGAGTTAGGAGGGTTTGTTGAACAAGACAGTCGCTGCGTCTCAGCAGAAAGCCACTGACTCACGCCTCTCTGGTACTTGAGAGTCAGCTGCGAACCTGCAAACTCCGAGACAGCCGCTCCGACTGCAGCGCGCACGCAGCTTTCTTTCCCACGGAATTCCGGTGGCGCTTCTAACGCGGTTTAAATTCTGTCAATCAGCGCGTGACGATGGAAACTATAGCGGCAGTTTTTACGGTCACCAGCGCTTCGGTTTATTAGTCGCTGCGAAGAGGACACCGCTGAACGCTGATGGGATTCTGCAGCTCTGTCGTTTCTTCCTGTGGAGATTAAACGCGGAGGATTTTGGCGATCGTTTAAAACAAGTCTTTGCTACTAGAAACGCACCCAAACGAATGCTTTAATGTTTTAAAGGGCGCGTAACTGTGTTTTTGGAGTAAGTGAGTTGGGATTCCTGTGAAGGTGCCCATCATCCGCAGTGCGAGCGCGACTGCGGCGGTGAGGTGAAATACGCAGCGGGAACAGGTAAGCGTTTGACATTGGACAACCGTATAACCGGATTGACATTTTTATCATTTTGAACTTGTTATTCCACGAAACGGTGACCATAAAGGTTGTTAATGCAGGTAAGCGAGGCGCGTTACCTATAGTATAAGGGCGTGCTGCGAGAAGGGCAATGCACCATCCGCACCCGTGCGTTAAAGGATTTTTATCATTTTACTCTCCGGATCTACAATTTTAAACGACAGGTGTCCTGGGAATAACAGTGGAATTATAAGAACGGCAACGTTTAAAATGCATTTAGATTTACGCATAACGCGCAGTGTATCGAAGACTCTCAAAGACTTGATGTATTTATATATTACATGCTTGTTATTCTGTTTAATACTGTGAAACAAGACTACATTAAAGACATTAAAAGTGCGATTTGCATGATGATCATCTTTCTCCGCAACGCAGGACGCTATTTTGGATTGACAGCGAGTCTAGGCTTGGGATGAACCGGTACAGAGATGATTTTTGGTGGGGAAAGAGTGAAAAGTATTCCGTTTAAAGAAGCGTGTTCGTTTTGTGCAGCGTTTAGTGGCACGCGGCTGCCGCGAGCGCGTTGACACGAGCAGAGCGCAACTTGTTTCCTATGCTCCGTGCGTGCGTGAGTGCTTCCTCTCACCGCGCGATTTACCTGACGGCATAGGGTGGAGATTTGCATTTGAAGATAACGTGTTAGTGGCACAGTGTGTGTCAGGAGGACCTTGGGTCTCTGTTAAAGTGCGTCATTTCAGAAATTTAGGAATTTCATCAGGGTCATTATCATAATATAAAATGTCCTTGATGTCCCAGTCATATCATGCTTATCTGAAAGTTTGTGATTGTATACGTTGTATTGATACTGGCTATATGCTTTTGCTCTTAACCATTTTTGTAGGCATTGTCTCGTGACCACGATGCAACATTTGTTAACCCTGTGTACTTCTGTTCATGCCCGCTTCAATGCAGCATAGATTATCTGAGGACCCAATACATGTTTCTTATGTTAGGATAGTCCAGTGCAGACTCACTGCTCTTACAGCCACATCATCTCCATTTACTATGGTCCATCTGTGTTGTCTATTCACTCTGATTTGCCACATGGCATTACCTTAAATTGTAAGTGTTTGCTAAGAATGCAATCTTTGGAGTTATTACTGTGTGGGGTTTGTTCTGGAGTCAGAACGGTTTACAGTCACCTTATGGTTAGCCGTACTTTAGTGTAGATTTTGTTTGTAGTCGGCTAGACTGTATCTAAAGATTTCTGATTTTAAATTATGAATGTAGATTGTGTTAATGATTTTCTCTACTGAGCTAGTGTAAAGCTATAGGTAGTTGACAGTATGATGCATTCTTGCGAGTGCGTGCATGGAGACCTCTATGTTTTTACCTGTTCATTCCTTCTTAAGTGTGTGCGTCAAAGAATTTGTGCAAAGCACTCAGTACATGGCTATGCAGTCAAAGTGCCCTCAAGTCTCAAGGAGAAACGGCAACTACCATCAGACTGTGATAAAACACAAAGCTTAATCATTTCAGCACATTCCAGCAGAGTTTTATCCTTGGATGCGTGATTGTGTGCTTGTCCGATTTCCCCCGCAGAGACCTTTAAAAGCACAGTGCTATCAGCAAGGATAAATATTATATTGACATTTTTTAAAGTCTCTGGCTCATTTTGGACATGCAGTACATGGCAATAATTAAGGATCTGATATAGATGGAGTTGTTGGAACGAGAGTCTGCTCTAATATGAACACAGAGAGTTTCGGATGGGTTGTGTCTGTGTGGGGCTGAATGACTGGTTTGGGAACTGGTGAATGACTCTCTCTGTCTGTTCCTCCAAAAAAGTGCCGCCCTCTCTGTTCTTATAGGATGTAATGTTTTTTAGCCAGCCAATCAGGTTCAAGGCCTCTTTTTGGAGGGGGTATCTCTTGCTTTTTCTTGTGCTTATACTTGGCACATGAATTTGGATTATTATGGTGATGATTGCATTGGTTAGCATTTTGTCTGACATTTGCATGTTCACCTGTACCCCAATTAAGATAGCAGTTAAGGAGTTGACTTGAAGCTAATCTCAAGCCTTGACTAAAGCTTTGACCATGAAACCCTATGGTAAGACACAATAGCATGCAGACAATCTAACACATATCTTTTTGTAATCCGTTTGACTCGCACACAGACCTTCAGACTGTAGGTCTGAAGAGTATCGGTAATGACTGAGGGTGCCGTTTGGCACTGTTGGCACAATTCTGGGATAATGTCTTTTCACGCAACTGTATGCTCATGTCATTTGCTGCATTATATGTGTCACTGGGTGGGGCTTATCTGTAGGTAAATGTGTGAATTGCGAATGACAGTCTTGTGACATCTTCAGAATAGACTCATGCTGTGTGTTCCCGCATCACACAGTGTGTGTGTGCGCGCATGTGATTGTGTGTTCAAAAGGATCTGAGAGAGGCATTTCTATGAAACTCGGCTTCCCGTCAGCGCTTTTGCACACGTGACTGCCGTTATTAATCTGGAGGCTTTCAGTTTTTGAGGGTGTATTACGTATAATTTTCTTTTTTGCTGTCCTTTAACTCTTTCACCAGCAGCGTTTTTTATTTTTAAAAGTTGCCAGCTGGCGCCAGCATTTTTGATGATTTTCATAAAACTTTAATGCCTTCCAGAAAATGTTCTTCTTTAAATATATAAACATACAATATACTAAATGAAAGAACAGACCCTCTGCTTTCATCCTACCTTTAGTTCTCTTTTTATCACCTCTCATATATGGGTAGGTTCAAAAACACCAAATGTTGAAATAATTGCATTTTGATGGAGATCAAATTCAGAGCGATCATCAAAACATACACGGACATGCAGCTGCTTGCCCCAGGGCGATACTTCCGGGTTTTACAAGGTGCGGAAGTGCGCCACCTGGTGGATAATAGCGGTATTGCAGCAAGCCGGAAATACTCGTCATTGGCAGGGAAGCGTTTTCTCTTAATTGACGAGATAACTTGTCAATGGCGGCGAAAGAGGTTAATCATGTCAATATTGGTCATTGTTGCAAATGCTTCCAAGACTATATCCAAGTTTTCATAGCACTCAATTTTATTCGGAGAGGGACCACTCAAGTTTTTATGTGATAAAACTTGCAATGTGCAAAAGCCGCTAAACACCAACTCCGCAAAAGTGAGACGGTGATATTAAAGCAACCAAAGAGTTTTTTTACCTTAAAATAATGTTTCCAAAAAAGTTTCAGTCGTTCATCCATCATCATTCGCTTTGCAGCCCTCTATCGGCCAAAACCGCACTAAAGAAGTTTCCAACCATCGGGTCGCGGTCCTGTAGTTCGAGTGAAAACTACAAAAACTTGCTTTACGGCAGACCTACAATCCAATCAGAGCCAGCTATGCTGAAGTATTTACGACAGTGGTAACGGACAATTACACTTCTAACCTGTAGGGGGAGCAAAGAGCAAAAACTCTTTAGTGTTGCTTTAACCAAATGCTTTCTGTACGTATTATACGTTTATCAAATTCGCCTCAAATCTGCTTAATCTCGCCCAAAGGCCATTCAAAAATACTGGTTTGTTTGTAGAATCCATACGAGTCTGATAAAAAATGCTCATTTACAAAAAAATATCAGACGGCGCACATAGAGGGTTTTGCATCTTAGCTCTTCATATGTTGCTTTGAACTTTTGGGGAATTGTGAATGCATATGGCTGACCGGTTTAGCTGGATGGAGTAAATACCTGGAATTGTTGTGGGAGAAAAGTCTGAGCTGTTATTATTAGTCAAATGTTTAGTATACACACATGCTATATGATCTTGACCAAACAAAGGTGGACAAAGGTTGGAAATTTTTGATTGGAAGCCAGCAAGCAATTTTGCGTTTAAATTGCAGCCCAGATGAATAAAACAAAACACAATTTGTCAGTGAGTAAAAATTTTATAGGTTTTGAAGATCATTATTGTTATGATTGCCTGCCTGAATGTATAGTTGGTAATTTAATGTCACCTCTCAGAATAGTTTCAGTAATACCTGAAGAAAGAGAGCAGAACGGATGTGTTTTTGGTACAGATGCAGATATTCCCAAGGGTTAGGTATGGAGGATTATATTAAAAAGGGAAAAAACAACATCCGTGTGTGCCGCCTTTATGTTTGCTTCTGCTAAGCCATGTGTGACAGGTAATAAATTAGTTTTGTTTCAGATGCACGAAATGATTGGAGAACCGCAGACAGGTGTGCGTATCTTATTACTTTTGTACTGTCTGAGATGCCCGGCTTATCTGATGATGAAATATATTTTATTATGGTCTCTGTTTTAGCACTGCAAAGTCAGGTTATATGTAAAGATATAAATGTGATTCAGATTTATATCAGGTTAAAGTACAATAGCAAGCATTGTGACGGGGCAGTATTTTACTGATTCGTGTTTGTTTTGGGACATCAGCAGAATATTAATACTACTTCTGTTTCACTATTGGATTTTAGGATTATCATAAATACATAAAATCTCTTTTTAAAAGCATTAGGCATTTATTTGACTCTACTGATGTCTGTTTTAATGGTTTGTTTATTTCACCTGTTAAGCAGAATAAGATGTCCCTGACCCTATTCTCATTTCGAGGTTGACTCTTTGTACATTTTCCTCTGTCAGTTTTTGTATTATGAGCTATGTGAAGGTAAGACAGTAACATTTGGTCTACAAGCCAACTGTTTTCACTCCTGTGATTCCTACAAGCACAGGTGCATCTATTTGACAACCAGGTTGTCGGTTTCTGTACTGTACAACAAATCGCATCCAAACTCGTCTGTGTGCGTGTGTCAGCAGATGTATCGGTATATGCAATCTGTGCGTGGACATGTGGATGTGTAGGTTTCTTTTTCTGTATTCTGTGCATTATGCATCTCTGTTGTATCAGCCAGTTTCAGTCCCTCCGCCACCCACTCTCACATCCATAAGTGTTCCCATGGAAACATGACTTTTTAGCTCCATTATCCCACTTAATGTCTCCTCACAGGCACGTACACATACAAATCACAACTGCAGCTAGAGGGCGCTAGTGAGTCTGACAGTGATGTGGGTATGAGGCATTCATGCCAAGTGATCCTATAGTTCAATGCATCAGTGTCAGAGTTGAATATTAGGCCAAGGCACCTCATTCTTCCTTTATAGGTATTGACACACACATTTTTTTAAGTCCAGTTGACATCTTGCATGTCGCGACTAATCATTTGCAGAATAAAAGTTTTCGTTTACATAATATATGTGGGTGTACTGTGTATAATAATTATGTATAAATACACACACACAAACACACACACAACATTTGCATGTTTATATCAGGGTTTCCACGGGTCCTTGAAACCCTTAAAAGTTTGTGAATCTGGTGAAAAAAATTCAAGACCCTGGGAAGTTTTTGAAAATATACATACATAGATACAGGGCATTGAAAGTGCTTGAATCTATTTTATGCAAGATGTTTTCTGTAAAAAAATCCATATTATTCCCTGTGTAGTGTAGGATAATATCATAAAAATTCTAGACTTATAAGCACACATGCTAAACTGGTCACTTTAAATGCTTTTATCTTTTGTATGCGAATGTTGATTCATACCAAAATGCTTTTTTTCATAGTTGTGTTTGACACATGAAAACGTCACGGGTTACGTATGTAACTGTTGTTCCCTGAGAAGGGAACGAGACGCTGCGTCTCGCTTTCCATACTTCCTGCGTCCCTGTAACGCCGTCTTTGGCAATATTTTAGGTAGCGATATACTTCCTGGCTCCGCGTCACCCTGTCTTTGTTGTTAAGCCTCACCATTGGTTAAATTTGATATACACATTCAGACGCACTTACCCTTGGAATGATCCCCAAAGTATCACCGCAGTGACGCAGCGCGAGTTCCCTCGAAAGGGAACTGTAACAATGTATTTTAAAATGTAATGCGATGTAACCTTGCTCTCACTTGAAATGTGTCCCCACATTTAGTCCTTGAATTTGAGGGTATTGGACCTGGAAAGTCCTTGAAAGGTCCTTGAATTTAAAGTTAATTAAGGTGTGGGAACCCTGTTATATACATGTTTATATTTATATATAAATATTTATTTTATAAATATTTTTTTCTTAAATTTATACATGTATGTGTGTGTGTGTTTATACATAATTATTATACACAGTACACACACATATATTATGTAAACAAAAACCTTTATTCTGCAAATGATTAATCGTGAGGCAGCACTAAACGTGCATGGCACAGCCAGGTTATTTCCACTTTTCCGGTGTCACTGGGATTTAGCTTGCGTAAAACGGCTGTGCAAGTTCACCATGCACAAGGGCCCGAGGGGGCGCATAAGAGATGTGATGCGTTTAAACATGTAGAAAATCAAAAGTAAACAGCCTGACCAACGGCAGCGAAGGAAAGAAAAGAGGTATGGATTACAGTTCCTTCATCCCAAACCACAACTGAAAGCCCTCCTATGTTTACGCCAAGGGCTCTGACAAAGAGGGTAAATAAAAAAAACCGAATAGCTGTCCTGTATGCAGATGAGTTGGAGAGGAAGGTTGGCTTTACGCCAGTCACAGAAGGCGCAGCTTGTTCGGTAAAAAAAGTTGTGGCAAAGTTCAGGAAAAATTGTGCCGGCATCCACGGGGCATTTTGCATTCGATTTGTATGAAATGCATGTTGATGAGGCTCATCTGCATGTGTTTTTATAGCCACTTGCAATGCTCGAGTGGTGTGTAATCTAGCGGCGGTGGACAATAGCTCATCTGTGGCAATGTCTGCTACTCACGCGCGAAGAAAGTCAGTATGTCACGTTTACCCGCATCAAAGAAACTTCTGTGTGCCGTTCTTCATTATCTCTACATATGACGCACATGACGGTTTGCCTCCGGGCTGTTAACAGTGTGAATTCTTCATTGATTGTATGACAGTATGTGTGCTTATACAAGTGGTATTGTCAGCAGTACTTGAATGCTGCCATTGAGGGGGATTTTACCCCTTTGTCTGTGTGACTAGGGAAACCATAAAGGGTCTCTTTTGAGTTCGGCACTCTGATGGCTTTATAAACGCGTCTTTGGGATGTAAATCAAAATGCTTTGATAATGTGTGTACTTATTGATGACTCATTGGAGATATTTTGGAGGAATTACATGTAACGTGTCTGAATCATCTCATTATTATCAGTTTTCATGGCTACGGTTGTCAGAAGAATACTGTAACTTAAAGTCTAAGCATAAGTAGAAATTGACTACGCTCAGCATGGTTCTTCAATACAGCTGTTTTAATTACAGCAGTGATGATATATAAATAATCTTTAGTCTTTTATCAGTGCCAGGGTCTGTATCTAGTAGGGATGCACTGATATATCGGCCTATAATTAGATTCGGCAGACAGAAGCATTTTTCCCACTATCGTACGTCGGCTGATTGTTTAAATGCAGCCAATAATCAGGGGAGATTATATCCTGGCAATCAAAAGGAGCCAAACATGCATCAGAAGTCATGCAATGTGATTGTGACAATAGCTGGGTTTCCATCACTCCGATTATATGCGCATTTTGAAGTAACGACTAATGGAAACGCCAAATTTGGAATAAAAATCACTTATTTCGCAAAAAAGTTTTTACACTTACTTGAGGTGAGTTTTGACTTTCCCCTCTATGCAACATAGAGTAAATGCAAATAATGGGAGATGGAAACGCATTTGCCGAATAAATTTTGTTGTTGCAAACCGAAGTTGTCTTTACCATATATGGGGCCCAACGTCGTTGCAATGCCCTTGCTGTTAGTGCCTACATCAAAAATTCTGCATTTCTTTGGTGCACAGCATTCCGTTTGGCAATTACAAGCTGCACTGCTAGTAAATGTAAAACTTGCCCAATCGTAACTAAATGCAGGCCTTTCTCCATTTTTGTTTTATTTAATGTAGGTGACTAGGTTACCAATTCCGCCCTTATTTGCTCAAACAACTTGATGGAAACGCACTACATTTGTTGGCGGATTTTAAAAGGATTTGCTTCACGTTTGGATGGAGACCCCGCTAATGTCAACAGTTATGCATTTTGTATGCTCTGCACTTCTAGGATTTCACAAAATAAAACGACGAGTAAAAAGCAAAACTTGATGTCTGTCGGTATCGGTAGATCTCATTCGGTAGAAGTAATCGAATATCGGTGCAGAAATTTTTGGAGCTTTTAATCGGATAGGACGGCCCAGTACGGTTCAGTGCAGCTCACTATTGAGGGGTTATCCATTGTGTACTGTACTAGTACCCAATGCTTTTTTAGTATCACCTTGGTTGAGGTTCCAAGCGAGCCGTAGGCTAATGATACTAAAATGTGATGTGTAAAGGCCTTTCACATTATAACGATAACTATAAAAAAAAGTTTTATATTACAAAGAATAGCGCCATTCACACCACAACTATAACAATATAACGATGAACGATATCGTTGGGATCACTTTCCGAGAAATGTTTTTTCACACCTGATGAACAATAAACCATTGACAGCCAATAAGGGATGTGTGATAATTCGCCTTTTATTGTCATTACGCATCTCGTCAGTAAAGCCGGTTCCTTGATTAGTAGTAAATCGCCATCACTTGCTTTCAGATGGAGCGGCATTTACTACACAAAGCCGTAGTTCACTGACAATTGGGGCAAATTCGCATTAATTATCGTGGACGTATCGCCTTATCATGCATCCTTACAGCCAATAAAATCTATTTGAACTTCAAGTGAACGCGCACTCGAAATAACAGTGGAGAAACTCATTGTTGAAGGTCTATAACATAAAATTACCTCAAGTGTTCAGCGCTGATGCAGTTGCTGTGAAATTCACTATGTAATGCTTTATTTCTACCACACTGACTACGCCAAAAGGTAAGATATTAGATTACACAAACTACTAGATTCACTGTTTAGAGTTAAGCAAAACGCAGCACGTTGAGGATATCTGCTTGTTACCCATTGTGTAAATGCAACAAGAACATCATATTTACATATTCAGTGACATGTAAACAATTGCAAAAATTTTTAATACAAGAAATATGCAGTATTAGTTAATGCCATTAAAGACAAGTGATTTGCGTGCGCACGTGAGCGAATTAGCATAATTATTGTCCACTAATATAGTTATCATTATAGTTAACGTTATAGTTATCATTATAATGTAAATGGCCCTTAACACTGTAGATTTGTCAGAGAGAATCGTCACTACCAGCATCATTGCTAAATACAAGATTAGTTTACCCTCTTGCGCCTTCATGCAAAGTGATGGCATCTTCTTGCACAAGTTCCCAAACTCCCTTTTAGCGGTGAAAAACATCCACATGCCGTGAATCAAGAACATCATTCCATCGATATGCTCCCATGTTGAGTGTTTATTTGTATCGTATTGTTTTACGATGATGTCATGGCAGTAGAGGCGGAGCAGCTGTAACAAAAGTCTATAATCCCCCACACTAAACTCCAATGGAAGAGGAAACCAAGTCAAAGCAAGCGTGGTAGCGTACCAGTCCAAGCTATCCAATGGAAAATAGCAATTTGTTTTTAAAAATACACTCCAATGTCTTATTAAACTAGCTGACCTTGTCATGTTGCTTTGTCAACTTTATTATTTGGTGCATCACTTCTCATTCCAAGCGGTAATATACGCAGACGCAATATTTTTTCTTTGCTAGAGGCGCGATTTTAGTTGCTTTTTGTTGTGACCTTTTGCAAAACACTTTCCATCTCTATTCTCTCCCTCTCAGCCGTTCCCTTTGGTCTCACAGTTAATGTTGAACGGTGATTTATCACTTGTGCGAGTCTGTAGGAAAATGGGTTTTCTCCTGGAACAGAGGCAGTGCTGACAGATTCTTTAAAACCTTGCTTTGCAGCCTCCCTAGCAATTAGAAAGTGTTTCCAACCCGTTCCACTGTCTTCAATCGACTTCAATGGGGCAGTGATTTAATTTAGGCCCTGAATCTTCACACATTACTGCTTTCAGAGTATTGGAGTATTAAAAAAGGAATTGCCATTTATAGGTCTTAGGTCTATTATGGTTCAGCATTCACACTGCATATTTTAATAACAAGGACTTATGTCTACTTTTAATGATTTACTCTTACAATTTTGTAAACTTTATTTTTGTGGATCGTTGCACAGCTGTGGTACTCCAGCAATACAGTAGCTGTTAACAATAGACCCAATATAGTCCGGCTATGAGTAACCCACTCTGGCCAAAACAAACTTGGTGACCTGTTTTTGCCAAAATAACATGCGAGATGATATTCCATCATATAAGCAAAGTAAACAGTGATTAGAAGGTGTTTGGTTTCATTTATTTATTTCATTCATTTATTTATTTCATTCATTTATTTTTGGGCTATGGTTAGACGTCTATTAAATATTCACTGACAGCCAATCAAATCAATCAGGCTATGTTTGGATGACTATTAGACAGCTTTGAACATAACAGTTGTATGAATCATTTAGGGCTGTAACGATTAATCGCGCAAATGTGCGTTTTCTCAATTAATGAATTTTAATGAATTACGGTGAAATCCCGGCACATCCCAAAGCCAGGGGGCGCGCTCGTGCAGAAACTCCTTTTGTGCCACAGAAGAAGTAGCATTACAAACGCTATGTCTATAGGAATATTTATATAGCTGTTCTTTAAATTGTTTCAGGTATTTTCATGATAATAAAGAATATTTTCAATGATTTTGTTTAATGAGTGTTTAAATGCACATTATAAACGACTCTGATTTTTTAAAATGGGACACGCGATTAATCGTTGCAGCCCTATAACCATTAAAATAAAATGTATGAAGCATAAAGGTGAAAAATGCATATATGTAGTGATGCACCGATGTATCGGCCGATTGTTTTTTTATGAATTTGAAATCATTGGCATATCGGCAATAGCACGAGAAAGGCCGATACTGATTGTTTATTAATTAACTGCGTGAAGGCAATAAGTTGCATGTCTGTTGCATAATCGAGCATTTTTTATTAATAATTAAATACTTTCCAAAACAAAATAAAATCTGTACAAATTATAGTTTGTCAGACGTGCGATTCGGGGGGAAAGAGTAAATCACATAGTTAATTACGTTAGAGATTACTCATTCACGTCAGCCATGCTGTGTATTGCAGAATATTTCGGAAAATATCTGCGGTCTGGGCTTTTTTCAAAATCTTGGAAAAAGACAAAAAAATTGCCAAAATTTTATCTTACTTTGTGCCTCTTATTATTATGTTGGTCAGTTGAATGTTAAATAGATCCAATCCATGTTCAGTAAAAATAATTTGATGCAGAAATAAACTAGCTAATATGCCAACTGTATAGTATTGCATATAACTGTATAATATCGGTCAATAGTTGTCTGTTTTAATCGGTATCGCCCCCCCCCCCCCAAAATCATATCGGTGCATCCTTACTTATATGTATTTATTCCTGTAATCTCACAGATAATGGTTGACATCCATATTACCAATGCCAATACTAAGCAATGCATGGGATAGGGATGTTGTATACCAAACTGAACTTCCTGTTTAAGGTCCCTTTGTACTTTTTTTTGTTTTAAGTGTACTTTTATATACAATGCTTTCATTCGTACACTTTATAGAATGACTGGGGAGAAAATCCATTATCCAAGATTTCACCAGGGAAACACCAGACGGTGTTGGGATTTTGTGTGTGTGTTGAGGTTAGAAGTTGGATTATGATAGCTGAATCCAGTCATGTGTGTCAGGCCACAATCCTTAGATTATTCCACACCAGCCACATACAAATGAAAAACACAGATTGGTTTATAATAATCAGTACAAAGCTGGTGATTATCAGGCTTTCATGTCTATGAAGTTAATCTTGGATCAAGACCATTCAACACAATCTCACCTGTTACAGCTGAAGCTGAATATTTACATGAAGACCAATGCAAGATCTGAAAAAGCAGTTCAAATGCCAAGGTTTGATTAAATGTACTGATAAAATGTAGCTTACTCCCTGAATGTGTACATGTCATAGGACCTTTCAGTGGGACACCTTTCAGTATGTGAACTGTGCTGGCTGTTTTTTACATGCAATCATTATTTGGTTCTCATTTGACTGTAACAGTTTGCCTTTGAGCTATAACGGTTGGTTCACACTTATAAATATTTAAATAAATAAACAAACAATAAACCGTTCATCAAGCCTCTAGACATCTTGATGTAATGTGGCAATCATTGAAAACAGTCAATCAACTCCAGTCTCCGCCCCCTACACATCAGCACTGTGTTACTGACTCTGCTGTATGGGAAATGAACTTTTATGATCTCTGATTTATTACTTGCATCAGTGCCTATGAAATGCCCCGGGATTGCTTTGGGAAAAGCTTGCGGATGGAGGGGGTGTTCACAAACTGCTGTCACTAGCCGATGAAGGCAGTGTGTTTGTGTACATGTGCGACGGTTATGTCCGATGAGCCATCGCTCTTGGACGTATTTTTTACGATATCTGGTATGTGTTTTAGTGGGATGTTTTCATGTGGTGTTGTACGGTCTTTATGAAATGCAATGCATTATAATTTGTATGCATGAATGCATGAATATGGCTGTATGTGGCTGACAAATAATGTCTTGATTTAAGATGCTGAACTGTACATTGGTTTCGCAGTAAATGTTTGACAGCTTTTGAGTGGTGACCTCTCATGAGTGTCTTCGAAAACCAGGAAATTATGGAGAAGTTCACCGAACAAGCAGAGAGAGAGAGAGAGCGAGAGGGAGCGAGAGAGCATAACATTGCAAGAGGATGCTAAGGCATATAAAAGTTTTAGTATGCAGGTCTAATGTAGTAAGACTTGAGAAGCCAATGGTGATTTCCGTTGCTTCCGTTTCCGATATGGAGGGAAAAGAAAGGGAGAATGAGATTTGTTAAGGTTGTAACTAAGGACTTTCAGGTAAAAAATGGAGAAAAGGATTGGTCTTCAAGCTGTGCATCAGATTTGCTGGGGTACCTGGGGGTTGAAAGTAGAAGACTGCGGTCACAACAGTTTTCGTTCCAATGACTTCCATTCATACGCATGCAAATGTGTCCAAACGAAAAAGCAAGCTTGTACGAAGATATTTCGCTGCGTACAACGTTCAAGTCTAGTGAACTCTGACCTGCAAATTCGTATCATGTAGAGACATGTCCAGTATGTCACAGTGTGACCTTTCGCTTAACTGAAAAGCAAAGATTTACAAAGTGCTCTCTGCCCATATTCGCAGTA
Source organism: Misgurnus anguillicaudatus (assembly GCF_027580225.2). Lineage (NCBI taxonomy): Eukaryota > Metazoa > Chordata > Actinopteri > Cypriniformes > Cobitidae > Misgurnus > Misgurnus anguillicaudatus. The sequence continues at coordinate 23,520,155 of NC_073337.2, forward strand.
ATGCACAAAAAATATTTGCATTCTCAAAGTTCAAGTCTGGTGAACTCTGACCTGCAAATTTGTATCATGTGGAGACGTGTCCAGTAAAAAAACAATACGTCACGGCGTGACCTTTCTCTTAACTGAAAAGCAAAGATTGGCAAAGTGCTCCCTGCCCATATTCGCAGTAGTGCTGCCTCACGATTAGTCGCGACTAATCATTTGCAGAATAAACGTTTTTGTTTACAAAGTATATGTGGGTGTACTATGTATAATAATTATGTATAAATACACACGCACGCACGCATGTATATAATTAAGAAACATTTCCATGTGTATATACATGTTTATATTTATATATAATATATATTATATATAAAATATATATATTAATTATATAAATATATTATTTTCTTAAAATTATACATGTATGTGTGCGTATTTATATATACATAATTATTATACACACACACACATATTATGTAAACAAAAACTTTTATTCTGCAACTGATTAGTCGCGACTAATCGTGAGGCAGCACTATTTGCATGCTCAAAGTGTAGTGTGACCGCCCCTAATACAATATTATGTTAGTATTTGAATTAGGGCAATGCAAAATAATGAAATTACCAAAATATCACAAGCGTGCTAGTTTCACAAAGGTTTACAATAACAATGGTTTTATTATTTTAAAGTTATGTATAGACAAAGTTTAGGTTAACAAACATAAAACATTATGCAGATTCCGTGATCACAGAACACACGGCAAACGACTTGTGGCTATTGTGCATTACTGTAGGTAATGCACATTTTCAAACTTTCTAAAAAGCGACACTAAAAAAATAAAAAAGTTTCACGCCCCACCTTTCTCAGTGTTCTTATTTATATCAAAAAATTTTCAAACATTTATGCGGCTGAAGCGGTTAATTATTTTAATAACATTTTCCACATTTCTGGGAATTTTGATCACAAAAAAAAATTGCGTAATTCTGGAGGGACTGATTAGGCATATCGAATAGTTTAGAAAGTTTTCGCATATCACATTTTTATTCGGTATCACATAGTCATAACCTGGATCGTAATATAATAATGTTGCCATTTTTTGTTGTTCGAAAAATGTGAGAACATCTTGTTTTGGTTATTTGTGTATCATCAACATTGGATTTTAATGTTTTACGTGAACAATCTGAGTTTGGGTTTTGGCTGAATAGTGTGCATTTTGGGCATCACTAATATATAATTTGTTTACTTTGTGTGTCTGTTGTTGGCTAACTCATCTAATTGGGTTTTTAATGAAAAAGTAAAGTCTATGGAATGACATATACAGTAATAACCCAGTTTTTTGTCTTAAGATCATATCATTTCCCCATTTAATGACGTCCAGGTCATTTACGTTGATCACTATTTTGTGGTCTGTCTTAGATCCGGTTTAATCGAATACAAAGCCTCATCTAGCCATATTAATGAGTGACATTATACATTCGTTTATATCGAGAGTTGGGGACGGCAGACAGCGGCAGGAAGCAGCTCAGAGTTTAACCTAATAACTGGATACCAACGATTAAGATCCGGAGATCTAAGATAGGCCTCTTAATGGTGTCAATGGTATCTGTGGAGATCAACATACTACGACACTGATGACCATTTCTGAAAGATGGAGAAAGCGGGAAAGAGAAGGTGCATGTGTGCACACGTGACTATATCTGGCTGTTAACGAAGCCTATTTTTGTGTGTGGATCTATGCGGCGGGTGTGTGTTTATGAGCCAGTACAGAGGGCTGCAGTCTTTTATTTTCGGTCGACTGGAGACACGTGCCTGCTTAAGGCGGCGAGCCTAACAAACACATTTCGAGTAAGACCCCAGCTTTTTTGATGATGCACAGAAGGTGCGAAAACAGAAAATGAATAGTTTTGTGCGAAATTAGAGATTTTTGTGTGTCTGTGTGTGCGTGATAGAGAGAGGAAGACTGATGGAAAGCGTTTGAAAGAGCGTTTGAACCGAGAGCTGCTGTGAAGGATTACAGTCCCCCTGATCAGAGCCATGGAGGAAATAGAAAGACGGAGAAAATAAGAGAGATAGGAACAGCAAACGAGGACGGGCAGATGTCAACATGTCTCTCAGATCCAGTGGATTTGTCTGACCGGCGCTGGGCTCGGTCCATTTCTTCGAAATGCCACAACACCAGGAGATTTCTTTCTGATGAATTCTGTAAATAACTGAAAAAACACCAAATCATCAAATAGCCATATTCTTGGTAGCTTAGTGTTTTACTCCATATAGTTTTGTAAACATGGTAAAGCGGTTGTCTAGTAGATTTTAATTGACATTGGAAATTATTATTATTTGTATAGTTTGTACCCTTTCTATTGCACTCCCTCTTGGGCATCCAAAGGTCCCATCAGGTTTGTGGTGGGCCGTGGACCTTCATCCTCTGGGAGGCTGTAGATAATTAAAACTTATATCTGTGTGTGCTCTGTGTGTAAACATCACTCCTTTTCCTCCTGCCATCCTTCTGGCGCCCTTTCCTCCAGACTCACATCAGGGATGAATCCCTCCATCTGTCCATGGAGGGATGAGAAGTGAAGCCTGTACTAATGAAAGTCGAGCAGGAGGACACGCGCAAGCGTCTGTGTGTCTGCGTCAGATTTGGTTCAATCAGTGTTGAATTGCACTGTTGTGAGATAATGCTCTTAGATCAGTGAGGATAAATTCATGATTGTTTGGATGCCCTTGACCCCCCCAAACACACACACACACACACACACACACACATCAGATGCGTTTTCAAGGTCGAGTGTTTGCAAAGCCTGGAGAGGCTCCAGTCAAACACTCTGGCTGGGTTCAGTGCCTTGAAATCTTCATTTATTGGATTGTTGGGCGGTTGTCGAAATCAGTGTCGCCAACTAGCCTATCACCTTCCTATGACCTCATTGACACTCATATGTTCAAGGCTTCAATGCAAATCATCAAGCCCCCCCCAACTTCAAGCCTGAATACTGCCAAACTGGTGCCCAGTATGGAGTCCATGGCACTGGTGGCAATTGTTGTACATATTTGCCAGACGTTCATAAGTGGGATAGCATGGCTGAACATGCCAACAGGGGTTCATTAAAGCAGAGCAGTAAATCGTGACTCGGCTATTGATTTAATGTTATTGTTTATTTATTGAAGAAGTTTTGTACTTGTCTACTGTTAACCATCTGACCATCAGCATATAAACACATGCAACTTTAACATTGATTTGCCAACACCAATGCCTAAAATCTTTTCTAGCCTGAATTCTTATCCCCAGACGTCTTTTCCCACCCATTTCTCATGTAACCCACCTGTGTTTTGCTTTTTCCTCTATATTTTCTGCATCGAGCTAAATTCCGACGTGTGGCCGCTGTGAGTGACATTTTTCTTTTTATTGCTGTCTTGCTGTGATATTTGTGTTGGTTTTCGGGAATGAGTAATGGAAATGCATCAAGTGAGACTTCCTCTGTGGCAGTTGAATGCTCAAAACACAAAGAATTTGAGTGAGAAGCATGAATATCCAATTATTTATCAAGTAAACACACAAATACACGCACACCCGCACGCAGCCTAAACCCGAAATGTGTTGTTTCCTCACATTCCCAGAAATGCTGCTTGTGTGTGGTATTAAACATGAATTCATTAGCAGTCTTTGATGTGGCTACTCAGCATGTGGTCTCTAGTCTGCGTGGATGTTGCTAGCAAGCTTTCCGAAAGCTTGCCAACATGATGGGTAAATCTCCACTGGCCCCAGTTAAAGCATCTCTGGCCTGGAGGTCAACTCGTTTTTCTTATTTTATACAGTGGGTTTTTTGAAACCTGACCAACTTATAATATCTAGTGAAGGATCCTATGGGAAGAGCCTGGCTAGATTTATAAACCCCTGTTTTTGGATGACCTTGCAGATTTGCTAATAAATAAGCCCATTGGTTGGTGGCTTCTTGAAGTCACAATGAAACAAAAGTAGCGATTGTCTTATTTTTACCATTGTGACGTATATCCGAGTGAATTGGCTTCTAAAATAAGGAATAAAGGTAGGGTGGGACTTGAGTTTTGTCCATCGAGAATTTATTGGATTGTTGGAAGTTGGGTCATGTTACTATTTGCTAATCTCTGCGATTTTTTTTTTTTTGCCCGACGCTCGTCCTCCCATCATTTCTCCTTTTGGAAAAGGAGTCAGGCCAACTACCAAAACACACTTGTAGCCAATCATCAGTAAGGTGCGTGTCTACTAACCGACATCGTTGCCTGGGTTGCGTATGCATGGGGCGGGTCTATAAATGAAGATTCTATTGGGTTAGGGGCATGTTTGTTTGGGTGATTCCATTAAATGGAGATTTGCACCCTGCTTATATTGTATAGTGTGGACAGAAATCTTTTCAGATGAGAATAATTTGTACTTTAAAACGCTGTTTAAAAACGAAAATGCTCCAGTTTGTAAGCTAAATGCCTCACTTGGAAGCCACCTGTATTAGAACGGTGTGCTTTTTCATTCAGTTTTACACAACCACCATTTCCTCCATGCATGTTTTCCCTCTTCATGCACCTTGCTTCAGGGTTCTCTCACTTTAAATGTAATCGTAGTAAATGATACCTGCTGTAACATTGTGAAGTGGTTGTGTGCTACAGTTTTCTATCAGAGAACATTATCCCCCACTGCTCAGATTACACACTGCTATATTTCCAACCATTTCTTTCCATACACATCTTAGTGAACCGCAGTAAGACCCTCCACATTCAGAATGGAATGTGTACCGACCCCTTTATTACTTTTCTATGCCTCTGAGTGGGCTAAAGCAAGCGTCTCTGCTTTCTGTTTCAGTGGCTAATCATTACCATGAAGTCCATACCCTACACTCTTTATAACATCTTAATGCCCACTATAACAGCAAAGGTGTGATTTTCACATTTGCCGTGAGCTTCAGCACATAAGGGCAAGTGTATCATACTGTAGCATTGTTAGTAGACATGCACCGATTGCAGTGGTCGGTGCATTCTTGGCCGATTCAGATATCCAATTTTTTGTAATTATGATCTGCCGATACCAATTTTTGCAGATTATAATTGACAGCATGTAGGCTACAAACAAAATCCACTTTTTTCATACAAAAAACTTGCGCTTTCACCCAAACTGCATTAAATTAGGATCTCCAAATAATGTGCGCTCAGACTCAGTAAGGCTCACTGACATTATGTTTGATGTCCAAATATCAGTTGTGGAACTGATTGCTGCTTTGGGATCAGCTTGTAACTGGCTGCGTGTGTGATAAGAAACGAGATTAAACAACTCAGGAAAACGCGACGTCCGAGTTGGGCTGAGGAGGTTGGTATTTCTGAAGCTTCTGCCTGGAGAACGGCTGGTCATCCAGAGCGGGATCCTTCATATCAACGTGTCATTTGCGGGGCAGGAATTAATATAGACGGTTTCATCGGACGCACGTGATACACGTCTGGATCCGAACTTTACTTCCGGTTTCGTTTTTTTTAATGGTCTGACTAGTTGCTAAACTGATCTCTTGAACAAATGACTCGTCGAAAATAACAAATGTTTTGGTTTCCTAGGTAATCTATTTGTTTTTTTTGTGCTTGTTATATAAATAAACTACGTTTAAAGTACTTTGTGGTTATTTATTATTAGCGGAGTTTACCGAAAGTTACGTGCGGACCGCGACAGCCGCTTGTTTATGTTGTTACTGCTGAAACCGTCTATAGGCACCGGAGGACTTTGCAGGCCCGGATTGGCTAATCGGGAGCACTGGGAGAATTCTGGGCCATTCTGTTTTTTAGCTTCAAGGGCCGGAGTGGGACTCATTTTCAGCCCTAAAATGAAAATGAGTCCCACTCCGGCCCTGGAAATTTAGACTCATTAGTACATTTTCCTACTCAATTTCGCTGCTGTTGGATAACAGTCGGGTGCTTCTTCCACCGTGAGGTTGTGTGTGGCTGTGACATTATTGCTTGCACCACTGGCAACAAAAGGATCAGCTCAAAATCCGAATATCGTGACACTGCCGTGCCGGTAACGGTCTTGAAATACCTAAAATTGTCCATTTCCGGTCTCTGGCTGGTCGATCGGTGCATCTCTAATTGCTACCTTGCTATACAGCCAAAAATGGGAAAATATGGTTGCTTTAATACAAGGTTGCACTGCATATGTATCTGTGTGAGCTCATGTTACCCAATTAACTTGAGGATAAATAGTCGTGTTTTTACTCTTTCCTCATCTTTGCACTACATCAGCAGTTTCTTCTAATTGGCCTTCTTAAACATTTGCAGACATGGATATATCAGAGAGCCACTTCTTCAGCTTTGTCAGCAGGTGAGCCGTGCTATCTGGAGATATGGGAGAAAATCTGCAAACCGTACAAATCGCTTACAGAGGGGGGGGGGTCAATTAGAGGGTCAGAGGTCTGGCTGTGAGGTGTGGCACAGGCAGAGAAATTACGACCATGCTTGCTGTTAACTCCTTAGGCAAATGCATTATCCCATTGAGAATGACATTCGTTCATGCCACCTGTCAGCTTCCAACCTTTTCCATCTTTGTGTAATTGCTCATGTGCTGAAAAGCAGTCGTGTGGCTTCAATAATTACTTGTGTCTTCTGATGCACGCCGTCTTGTGAGGTGTGGAATGCAATTGTATTGCTATTACTGTAGTTGAAATGTTAACACTCCTCTGTTTTTCTTGCTGTATAGGTACAGAATGTCCTCAACTTCACGAAAAGCCTGAATACTAATACAGAATACAAGAAGTGAGTAGTGGACAGAGACACTCTTCCTATCAGGCACCAGGACAATGGCTTTCAACAACATCAGATGGACCATTTTAACTTTTTCTTTCTGCATCATTGTCTTGTTGGATCCCCTCTTGGCTACCAGGCCCCAACAGCCTTCAGTGGCATCCAGAGTACTTGAGGAATACAGTACATTTCGGGCTGAAAACCCTGAATGGACCTTTAACCACCTAGCTGTGGATCACAGAAATGGGAATGTGTACCTTGGGGCGGTGAATCGCATCTACAAACTCTCACATGGGCTGGACGTACAGGTGTCGCATCAGACCGGGCCAGATGAGGATAACCGGAACTGCTACCCACCCCGTATAGTCCAGCCTTGTAGCGAACCCCTAACGTTGACCAATAACGTCAACAAGATGCTGCTCATGGACTACCGCGAGAACCGGCTGCTGGCTTGCGGGAGCCTGTACCAGGGTATTTGCAAGCTGCTTCGCCTGGATGATCTCTTTAAACTAGGAGAGCCCTTCCATAAAAAAGAGCACTACCTCTCTGGCGTCAACGAGAGCGGCTCCGTGTTCGGAGTCATCGTGTCTTACGGCGACGCCTCACCCGATAAGCTTTTTGTGGCTACTGCTGTTGATGGAAGACCGGAGTACTTCCCAACAATATCCAGTCGTAAGCTCACCCGCAACTCGGAGGAGGATGGGATGTTCGCCTACGTCTTCCATGATGAATTCGTTGCCTCTATGATTAAGATTCCTTCAGATACTTTCACGGTGGTGCCAGACTTTGACATCTATTACGTCTATGGTTTTAGCAGTGGAAATTTTGTGTATTTTCTCACGTTGCAGCCCGAAATGGGCGGAGGCCCGACGACAGGGTCATCTGCGGCAGGACGCGAACAGGTGTACACTTCCAAACTGGTACGACTCTGCAAGGACGACACGGCGTTCAACTCGTACGTCGAGGTTCCTCTCGGTTGCGTAAAGGATGGGGTTGAGTATCGCCTACTGCAGGCTGCTTACCTCTCCAAGGCAGGTACTATCCTGGCACGGTCACTGGGCGTAGGACCCGATGATGACATTCTTTATGCAGTTTTCTCCAAAGGTCAGAAGAGAAGGCCCAAGGAGACATCTCAGGAGTCTGCACTCTGTGTGTTCACTTTGAAGGAAATCAATGAAAGAATTAAAGACAGGTTGCAGTCTTGTTATAAAGGAGAGGGAACATTGGACCTCGCCTGGCTCAAAGTGAAAGACATCCCATGCAGTAGTGCGGTAAGTGTATTCCTCTTCTTACCAGCTACTTGACATTTGCAGTACAATAATGTTTTTTAAACGATACCATTGAATTTTTTTTACCAAACTGTAGAGCTTATTTCAGGTAATGCACTGGTTTTGCATATAACAAACCTTTTGACAATACAGGACAAGGTATCATAATAGAGATATTTTAAAGTGATAGTTCACCCAAAAATGAAAATTCTGTTTACTCACTCTCATGTTGTTACAAACCTGTATAAATTTCTTTGTTCTGATGAACACAAAGGGAGATATTTTGAGAAATGTTTGTAACCAAACCGTTTGTGGACCCCATTTACTTCCATAGTATTCTTTTTTCCTACTCTGGAAGTGAACGGGGTCCACAGACGGTTTGGTTCCAAACAGGATGAGTAAATCATGGGGTCATTTTTATTTTTTGGTTCTTCCTGTGTCAGCGTTGGTTTACTTGGGGTACTCTGGTTTCCTTTCACAGTCCAAAGACATGCAGGTTAGGTTGCCAAATTGTCTCTTTTCAAACCTGTGTATAGATTAACCTTGGCATGAATATAGCCATTTTAAATAAATAAATAAATACAAAGTACTCTGTAAATACTATAGTTTATAAATAATCAGTCTAACCATACATTTGTTTAGTTTAAACTACAATTGAGTATGAAGTGATCAGTACCAGACACACATGCAAACTTAAAGGCACTCATGAGAATAAACTTGAAGCAGATTGTGTTGGAGTGTTTCTCGATAGGTGTATTGGTGGAGAGAGGAGGATAGGGAGTTATGTTGAGGAATGATGCCATTTCTGCGTGCGCTGCAGTATGGCCACTGCAGCATAAATTAAAGAGCGAGCACCACGGCGAGGGGAGAGAGAGAGATGGATGGTCTGCATCTCCTCCTCCGGTAACTATGGCTACTAGCTCCTCATATAAAAGCAAGTGTTTGATTGCTAAGAGAAAAAGACAAGTGAGCTTAAACACATTATATCTAAGACTTTATATCTGATAAATACTTGGTTGCTGTTTAAGTTGTCTTCTGTGAGAGACATTTATGCACAGAGATTCCCAGACAAATATACATGCAGGCATGAATTTAAATCAAATAAATGTATGTTCTTCCCTAATTTCCTAATTGTATTGTCTTCAGTGCCAACTACTTTTTCTTCCCTTAAATGTTTTGTGCTCTGATGTGACAAAGCATTGTTAACCAATAAAAGCAGAGCCTAACAGGTTTAACTTAAAAAGTTAAATGCGTTGCACATACCGTTAAGGGTTATCTTTTATGTCGAGATTAGATTAAAAATAAAGCAGCTTTTAAACGCCCACATGAAGAAATAAACATGGCCATAATTATGCTAAATCTCCCATGCACAAAAACACCTACTCATAAAACGGATTGCAAACATTCACACAACTAAACACAAACAGTGATATTTGATATAGCCGTCCCAGGGTAAGAGAGAGCGACATCTCTCTCTGTGACTGAAGTTAAATGCTTTCGGGACGCAGCGTTCCTTGATACGCGCTCAACAGCGCTGCGTTGACAAGATGAAAAGTAGGGAATGACAGGAGCGAGGGAACGGCGCTCGCGTGCGGGAGACAGATGCGTTACTAATATCATTCACATGATTTTGCAAGAATCTCAGTTGTCGGTGCGGTATGGGTTTGTGTTTTAAATAAAACATGAAAATCTGAGCGCCTCCGCATCTACATGGCCCGCGTCATTTACTTGGGACACCAAACACATGCAAGCTTCAAAGCACTATGAGCGAAAGAGAAAGAAAGGGGAAAAACCCAATAGTGACTTGGTAGCGTTTTGACTTCCCTGATATGAAAGTCTAATTAAGTAAGCAGAGAACCGCAGCGAGATCAAGAAAGCCCCTCTTCATGAATTCGTAGATAACAGGCTCTCAATATTCAGCTCTCTGCTAACACTGCATCAACATGACATGATAGCAATGCAGGTGGGGTGAAGATACCAAAGTGATGTATATCTTAATATCCTCACCGTGCCCTCTGCGGATATGATAAGGATATTATAGTGTGAAAATCACAAGGCTCAAGACATATCTGCAGCGTTGTCCAGAATACAGGGTTTACTCGCAGCCATATTCATGCATCACGGGCGGACAGATGACACGGATGAATAGCTTTTTGATTATTATAGATCCGTATCAAAAATAACAATATAAAAAGAAATATGAACCCAAGCGTATCGAGGCCTGTGGTGTGAGAACATTTAACACAAATCCCATACAACACGGACATAAATCTTAACCTCTTCTATTTAACAGCTTAAGTATTTCTCTCACAGATATTTACCATGGTAAGCAGTAAATATATTAATATACACATACTTTTTGACAATTACTATATATATATATATATATATATATATATATATATATATATATATATATATATATATATATATATATATATATATATATATATAAATGAAAAAAAAATATATATATATATATATATATATATATATATATATAAATGAAAATATAAAATGAAAATATAAAATGAATATATGTACGTGTGTGTGGTTAAATATACTTAATACTTACACACATACTATATTATGCAAAAAAATCACTTTTATTTTGTATGTGATTAATTGACATTTATCTTTGCCCAGCACGAATAAATATAAATATAAATATAAATATACATTTTTATAAAATGCACTTTAATATTTTTATAAGACACAGATATCCCATTAAATTTTATTAATTGTATCTTAAAGGGATACTCCAGCCAAATATAAAAATTACCCTTTGATGTACTTACCCTTAAGCAATCCGAGATACATGTCTATAATCTGTTTCGAGTTATTTTAGTAAATGTCCTTGCTCTTCCAAGCTTTATAATGGGAGAAAACTGGGATCAGGGAACAATTTCTGACTTTAAACAGCAAAAAAGTGTATTCATCCTTCACAGAGGTAATCCACATGGCACCAATAATTTAATAAAGGTCTTCTGTGGGTAATAAATAAGTTTTTTGTAAGATAAATATCCATATTTCAAACTTTATAACTTGTAACTATCTTCTGGTAACAGTGACATCTTGCACTCTTGTGAATCGCGTAAGTTTTAGCGTAGTAAATGTTGGTTGCCATGCGTACGTTGCGCATGTGAATCTCGTAAATCGAGTCTTAGATGCCGTTGTTACCAGAAACTAGTTATTACAGCTCATAAGTTTGAAATATGGATGTTTTTATTAATAAATCACATTGATTATCCGAAGAAAACCTTTATTTAACCGTTGGAGCTGTATGGATTACTTCTGTGAAGGATGGATGCACTTTTTTGGTGCATTTTTTTGGTAACCCTTTTTAAAGTCAAAAGTTGTTCCCTGATCCCTATTTTCTCCCATTATAGGATTGGAAAGCAAGGACATTTACTAAAATAACTCCAAATGGGTGATTCTCACGAAATCCATACTTCAAAGGTGTCCAGCATCAGATTTTTTAAAAAGCCCTTGAAGCCATTTTTTTTGCACATATAAGATTAAGGTCTAAAATTATCATTATCATTAAATATATGCATTTACAAACTCATGTTTCGGTAATGAGAACTAAAAAGTTGTCTAGGTACTATGACAAACAAAATTTCAACTTTTAGCTGGAGAGAAAAAATAAAAAACTGCTTACCTGGTAGCCATCTTGAGTGTCACAGTCAATTATGTCCCTTCCAATTTTTTTTTTAATTTTTGTTCCTCGAGGGCTTAAACAATGATTGAAAATTGTTGCGGAGGATGAGAATTTTTTTTGGACACATTTATATTCCTTATTATAATGTCTACATTTACCAATGATCACCAAATACCACATGTTTCTTTACTGTAAATGTTTATAGTATAACATGCACTGAAGCTTTTTATTTTATAGATTTTTTAGTTATAAATTTAAGAACCCAAATCCAGTCATGGACATGTTGCAGTAATGACAATTTTCCCCTTAAATGTGGAAAATACAACAAAATTGGTTGTATGATGTCATTTGAAATCATGTGCAAAATAGTACATGAAGAGATGTTTGTAACTGTATGCTTCTTATTTTGATACTCTTACTTTTTTTATCAAAATGTTTCATGACACCTCATAAGTCTAATTTCACGAGAATCACCCAAATGTGTTTGTTTGAAAGATTATTTTTGATTGCTTGAGAGTGAGTACATCATGGGGGAAAACTTTGATATTTGACTTGAGTATTGCTTTAAGACACCTGCATTCAGTTTCATTGCACTGTCTGTTTAGTTTGAAAACACTCGCAGGACCGTTCACATGGGATGTGTTTTGTGTTCAGAGTCATTTTGATGTGCAGTTATAGTTACCATGTTAAATTATTGTAGTTACCATGGTAAATTATCATAAGGGTTGATCTAGTGTGTCAAGTGAAAGCAGAGACGTATTTGTACTCTAAATGCTTTAGACACTCATTCAAGCTCTCTTGATCGGCCTTCCCTCTCATGGTGTCTGTGTTTTTACCCAATTAATGAACAGATGAGCAGCACTACTGCTCATTAGGGCAGTCAGACCGCACAAAAGGGCCACTGTTAATGTCGCGTGTGACATGTGTGCGCACATACACACACAATCTCACGAAAGAAGGGGTGTGCACTTCACTGTGCATGTGACAGACTAGCCATCTTCATCAGTTCATTAAAACCGACTTGCATTAAACCTTTCTAGATTACATTAATGAAGTCGTCTCTTACACGCAGGGAGGTGTGGTATATTGCATGCTATGGTTGTGCTGCCTGTCACCATTATTAAAATGTGTGATGTTGGAATAAGCACCGCTATATCAGAAGTAAACCTTAAATTATGTTTAAACACGAAATGAAGCGAAACGCGCAACTCTATTTATTTATTTTATTAAAAAGCAGCTATGGTCCGATTCACGATTTTACATTTCTTTTGGTGTGTAAGCGTGTATTAGTACATGTTAACGATATGCAAAAGATACAAACCCCAAAGTAAACGATGATGCGAGTTATCATCTCCAACGTAAATCTCTTTTTTTTTACTACAACAAACACACGGATTGTAGACAACAGTTTACTTCCTGGGATTGGTGATGTAGACAAGACCGACATTATCATAATTCCTCCCGCTTCAGACTCAGCCTGTAAGTGAACTCCTGTTAGCGTTGCATTGCGAGCGAATCTTTCAAACATGGTAAGGAGCGTCACATTTCCTGCTGACGTCAGAGGTATTCAGACCAATCACAATGTACAGATTAGCTGACCAATCAGGGACACAGAGGTTTTTAAATCCGTGCGTTTCAGGAAGAGAGTGAAATCTGACGCTTTAAAAATGTACGGTATGCGGAAAATAATGTGTTTCTTTAACCATAAACCACGCAAACACATTGTATTATACCAAATACACAAAATAACGTTGTTATTTAACAATGAAACAGGTGCCCTTTAAATATGTTGTTATATATTAACCGAATATTCTCGGCACGTATTATAAATTCTTCAAATACTTTCGCTTCAAATCTGCTTAATCCTGACACAAAGTTTGTTGGCAGAATCTGTTAAATGCCACAATGGATTTTCATTTTATATACTTTTTTATTATTATCGTTTATTACAGAAAAAAGAAAAATACACAACCTGGCTATAGGGTCAGTTAAAATGACAACACATTGTGTGAGATATTAAGAAAAGATTAAGAAAGGTGGTTTAACAAAGAAATTACACAATTTTAAATACAATACATATAATTGAAAACAATTAAAATAATTGAGAAAAATAAAAGAAGCTTAAACGTGGACTCAGTCTACATCCGATATTCAGCAAAGTCCTCTAAGTCCACGGAAGAGTTTTTATTGCTGTTAAAGGTGGTTTGCTAAATATATTAGGATATTGATCAGGAGTTTTTTTCAGAAGTGAAAGAAAGTCAAATTTGTTAAATACCAATGACATTAGTTTTTTTCTTTTCTCCATTTTTTTTATAGTAAAGTAGTATTTCCCCATACAGATGTGTAATGGAGATTTTAAAGCTGGGCCATTTTCTGTTAATCCCGAGTCCAGAGTTCGATAAGTCATGCTCACAGCTTTGCTCCCACCGGGTTACAACTGGCAGCTGTGCGCCGCTATTTAAAGATCAGACACACGGAGGGGGAATCCAAATGCAGAAGCAGAGATCTGAAGCCCACTCAAAACTACTGTAGCTTCAGTTCAGCCAAACATCTCCCAGACTTCAAGTGCCTATGGGCCCAGACAGATGAGCGTTCAAACCTGAACAACAAAAGACTGATGTCTGTAAGAGGATGACTGTTTATCTTGCGTATGAGATTGATCTCCAAGCACAATTTTTTGTAATAGGGACATGCTTTCTAAATTGTTCAGGCTGTATTGTTAAAGGTGGGGTGCACGCCAATGTTGACATTTGAAATCACCTAAACAAACACGCCCCTACCCCAATAGAATCTGGACCTTCTTTTGATAGACCCGCCCCACACATACGCAACCCAGGTAACAATGTTGGTTAGTAGACACGCCCCTTACTACTGATTGGCTACAAGTGTGTTTTGGTACTCGGCCGACTCCCTTTTCCAAAGCGTTTCTCAAAAATCGTGCCTTTAATGTTTTAAATAACTTTTGCAACATTGCATTCTGTGTACTATTATATAGGAATGGTTCTGAGATGTGCATAGAAAATAATTGATGATATCCCATAATGAATACATAACATTATTAGTGGAAGGCTTGGTGTCTCTCCATAGATCATTCTGTGCTGACGTCTGACCTGTTAAAGAAAAAATTCTGCTGGCACCCCATGTTCAGTGTGTCAGCAGATAAAAGGTGTGAAAATGAGTCTGGCACAGTAAATGTGATGTAAATAAGAGTACTTCCCCCCACCCCGCACTAACTAGATTTTTTTTTGTTAATTTGCGTTTTCCGAACCCATTAAGAAGACATTGCAGGCGGAAAGATAAGAACGCTTTGAATTAAGATGGGGTCTTTCATTATTATTCATAATCAGCTCAATTAAAAGTCATTAAAATCAGGCTATGGGCTTCTAGGTTCTATTACAGCTGTCAGTCTTCCTGCATGCTCATTACATATTATTGCTAAATAATTGGTGCTTTTCACCCCCCAAGACACACCAGTCCTATTTAGACGTCTAGAGGCTATAAAATCAGCTGTCATTTATTTTTATGTTCCTTGCGTTCATGGTTGCATTTATTTACTTTTGCATTCAATTGAACAGCGTATTGGTTTAAAAGTCTAAATGCTGAGGTAAATGTCTTTTATCAGAACCGTAGTTTTTTTTTAATTAACATGACTCCAGTTCCTTGCCAAGTTTCACTCAAGATTTAAACTCCGTTCTGGGGGAAGCACTTTATGAGATGGTGTGACATGGTTTTAATCAGTCCTGTGCACTGTGAGCACTGCATTTCCATTCATTAAAGTCGATCTCCAGGTTTATTGGCCTCAGTAATTACATCTCCCATCGTAACTGCTGCAGCAAAGGTCATAATCCATCATAAGATCATTATCTCCTAATCAGACTAAACTCACTTTACATGTTGATGTGAAAAGGTTATGTGCTCCGGCACTTGCCGTCGGTTTTACCTTACGTTTTGCGAGGTCCGGACGTCACGTGACTGTTCTGTTTACGCCACCATAGTGGCAGGCGGCGAGTACAGTTGGGAGCGAATATGAAATGAATGTCGCCAGCAAGAGTTTCGGGGGAAAAGAGTTCACTGCGCACTTTAATTCAAAAATGTGTACATCCAAAACTTAAAGGGGTCATAGCGTGAAAATCTGACTTTTTCCATATTTAAGTGCTATTGGGTTCTCAGTGCTTCTATCAACCCAGAAAACGTGAAAAAGATCAACCCAGTAACTTTGTTTCTTTAAACCATTTTCTGCAAGCTTGTGAAAAAGGTCGTTCAGATTTCGCCTGTTTTATGAGGTACGTAGCAAGGCCAATTAGAATAATACCGCCCCTTAATCTGCACTGTCCAACCACGTCACTGCAATTAAGTGCAGAGAGAAAAGATAATTGACAGCACAATTGAGTTTCAATTACAACAAACCACCATCATTGTGATCAGCGTTTGCATTTCATCAGCTCATTTGCATTTTAAAGGACACACCCAAAACAGCGCAAATTTGCTCAGGCTTACAAAGTGACAATTTTAACATGCTCTATTATATATAACATATATATTTTGAGCTAAAACTTCACAAATGCGCTCTAGAGACACCAAAGATTTATTTTACATCTTAAAAAAATCTCACAATATGACCCCTTTAACAGATGAAACATAACAGATCCCTATAATGCCTTTTAACATGTATCAGCCCAGTTATTTTCCACTATTAAACTATAAAATCCTTATAAAACATGTTGAAAGCTTAAAGGAATAGTCTACTCATTTTCAATATTAAAATATGTTATTACCTTAACTAAGAATTGTTGATACATCCCTCTATCATCTGTGTGCGTGCACGTAAGCGCTGGAGCGCGCTGCGACGCTTCGATAGCATTTAGCTTAGCCCCATTCATTCAATGGTACCATTTAGAGATAAAGTTAGAAGTGACCAAACACATCAACGTTTTTCCTATTTAAGACGAGTAGTTATACGAGCAAGTTTGGTGGTACAAAATAAAATGTAGCGCTTTTCTAAGCGGATTTAAAAGAGGAACTATATTGTATGGCGTAATAGCACTTTTGGGAGTACTTCGACTTGCCTGAAAAGTCCGCTCCCCTTCTCACTCTCATAATGGGAGAGGGAGGGTGTTACTGCGCCGAGTCAAAGTACTCCCAAAAGTGCTATTACGCCATACAATATAGTTACTCTTTTAAATCCACTTAGAAAAGCGCTACGTTTTATTTTGTACCACCAAACTTGCTCGTATAACTACTCGTTTTAAATAGGAAAAACGTTGATGTGTTTGGTCACTTCTAACTTTATCTCTAAATGGTACCATTGAATGAATGGGGCTAAGCTAAATGCTATCGAAGCGTCGCAGCGCGCTCCAGAGCTTACGTGCACGCACACAGATGATAGAGGGATGTATCGACAATTCTTAGTTAAGGTAATAACACAGTTTAATATTGAAAATGAGTAGACTATTCCTTTTAGGTTTGTGGGGTATAAACAGTCTGGTTATAAATTATTGTTCAACCACTATCGATACGAATGCTACAGCGCTCAAGCGTTTTACGATTGCCTGCCAAAAGGGCGGAGTTAAGGCTGTGTGACGTCAAATGCAGTATCTCTATATAAGCATTTATGTGTATTTGTAAAGAAACACATAATACCATGTTGACACACGTGGGTGTGCTTGCATAAGCACATTCGCAAATGCATTCAGACGCTGTTTTTGTAGTGTATTGCTTTTGACAGTTGAGATCATGCAAAACTCGATTTGCATGACAAACCTGGCAGCTTTTCCTTTCTTAAATATTTCACATGTGCTGATACGAATAAACAACATTTGAAAGCTGTTGAACCTTAAATGCTTCTTTTAATATAGATATTCAAACGCAAAACGTTTACGTAGTCATTTGTTGAATCTTAGGGGCTTCATTGCCCGCAATGGATAACTGTGAGTTTTTGCGAGTTTGTGCAATGTCATCACTGATGACTACTGCGTGTTTATGTGACTAAGCTTTACTTAGCCAAATCAAACAAATTACTCTTATGATTGGTCTCTTGAGCTTTGTACAAACGGCGTCACGTCAGGCATCTAGCAGCTTTCTCACAAACCTCCGGTAGGGCCGGCTGGTGATTTTTAACGTCTATGTTTAAACAGTCTGTAGGAGCCATTCACAAGATGTAAACGGTTTCACAACACACCTGCCTTTAAGATACTATCACAGGCCTTTGAAAATCCTGTCCTGTGGCAGTGTTTAGATGTTGGACTTTACTGTATGTCTTACTAGGAGAGTAATGCCTTAAAAAGGGATTTCAGGGTGTGATTTAGATCAGTAACAGATCATCCGACAGTGACTTTGAAGTTGGTGATATTGCCCAGGAAAGGCCAACGTTGGGTTAAAACATGCCAACAATGTACTTTAAAGTAGAGATCTTTGCTATTTAAGTTGTAGCCTAGGGAATCTCTTTTGTACTGTAGGAGTCATAGTCATTAAGTTATTAAATGTCATTACATGTAGAGAGTTGTGCGATACCACTCATTCTGAGATTTCAGGGTGAAGTGAACGCTGTGTAGAGACCACATCAGAATAGAAACAGAGCTAAAGATTTCTTTTCATTTTAAAAATAATGTGTGAAAAACAAGTGAGCGAAGACGAACAAGGGAGAGGGCAAGGAGGAAAAGGAAACGGAGGGACAGAGTGCTGCTGTTATTGTCTACTCAATCATTCAAGCCCTTATAGAGGTCATCAAAAAATTGTGGCCAGAATCAAAAGTGCCATAAGATTTTTGTGTCCAGGGTTTTGAATGCTGCTTGAAATTAAAACAGGAAAATGAGTTCCTGTTATGAATTAATCACCTATTCTGTTATTTGTATTTTGTCTGTAGAGCCGCATTCCCCCCTGTTCTAAGATCATTTGCTTTAAAACAAATTCATAATTTGTGTCATATTTTTCTTGTAATAGAGCAAAGAAAATAGTTATTTTTATATGTATAAACATTTAACTAAAGCTTAAAAGTACTCAATATCGTTGAAAAATGTAGAATTGGTAGGGGGTTGAGCACGGGTCCTTGCGGGACTAATCAAAAATGCATCATTGTTTTTACTTGTTTATAGAACAAGTTTTTTAAAAGGTCATTTTTTCTCTCATCTATTGCTTTTAAAATATGATAAATTGTCACATGTACACTTTTGGGCTGAACAACTGCTTCAGTGCTGCAGAACAGTGAGTGTATATGGATTTCCGTACTCCGAGCTGATTGAGTGTTGATATAATTACATCGAACATGGAGCTGAGATTTGTGGGAAATAATGTCTTTGTTGCCAACAACAGTCCCTGTGTGAGATATTACTTGAGCATGAAAAGGAAAGACTCTGAAAGGCTAATTATATGACTGTGCAGAATTAGCTCTCGAAGAGCCGATTCATCAACTCAATGATGTACACTTGCTGCACTGATCAGGGTTTATTTGCATAAACTGAGCATTTTGATCAAACTGTGATCTATTAATAGGGTATTTTGCACCCTCACAGATAACAGTGAGAAACACGAAAGTTTTTTTGTGTCGACTAAACCCTAATGCACGCTGTGCAATTTTCTTTCTGTCCTTTATGACAGTTGCTTGTCAGATTATGTGATATGACCCTGGTGAGATCATACTGTGCATCATCCACCGACTTTTATGTCAAAATATACAGAGTATACGAGTTCCTTCTCACAAGGCAGTCATTGCCAAGCTCATAAAGGGTCTAAGTGGTTTAAAAAAAACACCTTGGGCTGTTGTCAGGTTCATCATTCTCTCAGTGTGCTACATCTGGTGCTGTAGTTCAAGCCCCGGCTCTTTGTCTGAGTTTCTTTTACTTCTTAAGCCAAAGGTTCCTCGAGCTCGGTCCCTTATGTGCTCGGATTGAACAAAAGGCTTCTGAAAAAGCATCTGATTTCAGTTGTTGTCTTTCTGTAAGGGACACAGAGACGCTCGCTCGGGGAAAGAGAGCCGCCTTTGTGCTGCAGGAGGTAGCCAGGGACCGAGCAGTCCAAATGACCTGATTCTGCTTCCGCGCCTCTGGAACGAGTACAGATGAAAAACCGGCGCCTGCCCCGATACAGAGGCTTTAAGTTCCTCTTGTCTAACCATTCCCTCCTCCTTTTTTACACCTTCAGACACGCAGCGTGAAATTGCCAATAACGCAGCAGCTTGTTCGTGCGCACCGTGCCGACAGCAAGGGAGGGATTCATAGATGCAAGGAAAGTAGAAAAGGTGAAGTAACCAGAAAGTAAAGATTGATGGGTGGCACGGAGGGCGCCCCCTCTCGTGCATCACGCTCGGGTGGGCCGTCGAAAAACGCTGTTTGTGTTTGAATGCAGAATACGGAGAGAGAAAATGTCATGTTTATGTGGCTAGGTAATGAAAACGTGTCTGCCTCCTGAAAGGTTGACAGACAGGAAGCCTATTTCACTAGGTTTCAGCACATAGGGTCTGATTGGCATGTTGTTCACCTTGCCAGAAATAACGTGGCATATGCCAATGAGAAGACGAGATGACACATGCTCTGTCTCTAAACCCAATCTCTGTGTCACTGGCATATGCGCCTTGCCACTTGATGCCTGGGCCTTCTGATAAAATATCCACAATGCCAAAAGGCATTAGTCTGTGTCACAGCTATTTTTGGCATGATATGGCTGTCATTGTCTTTATTCTTAGAGCTAAGCTACACTTTAGACACCAAAGCAAAGAAGCAATATTGGACACCTCAATGAGATTTCAACAATATTCATAAACCTGTTGACACAGTCAAACTAAATCGGATTTGTAGCTAATTTTTTTGGGCTGATTTCAAATACAGAGTACCATTAGGGGGCATGTACACATTGTTTCCAATGAAAGCGCCACACTTTTGAAAAACACCTGCTGCTGATGGCTTTTGTTCTTGTTGAGTGCCAGGGCTCTGCTTTTTTCTGCGTTTACACTAAGCACCCAGAGTTGAAAAATGTGCAAGTTTTTTGTGAAACGCTCAGCTCGTCAATGTCAGTTTCTCTCAGCCGTCCAATTACAATGGAGTAGGGGCGGGATAGATATCACAGTATCACAAGTATCACAGCAATTAAAGTGCTTGGCTGAAAAATCGGCCACAGTTGGCATATGCTTGGCATTTCAGCCACGTTTGAATTCTTTGGTGTACACACCCCCTTAACTCTTTCCCCACCATTGACGAGTTATCTCGTCAATCAAGAGAAAACGCTTCCCTGCCAATGCCGAGTTTTTCCGGCTTTCCGCAATACTGCTATTATCTACCACTTCCTCAACTTTTACAACCCGGAAGCAACGCCTCACGTGAAAGAGAAAACTCAAGAACTAAAGATCGCTCTGCATCTGATCTCTATCAAAAGTCCTTTACAAAAATGGAATTATTTCAGCTTTTTGCTCAAAATTTTGTGCTTTTGAAGAAACCTACCCATATTTGAGAGGTGATAAAAAGAGAACTAATGAAGGTAGGATGAAACATGTTTTTTTTTTTTGTTGTTTGAAAGCAAGAGGGTCTGTTCTTTTATTTGATATATTGTATTTTTACACTGCAAAAAATGATTTTCAAGAAAAAAATCGTAGTATTTTTGTCTTGTTTTCAGTAAAAATATCAAAAAATTCTTATATTAAGATGCCTTTTCTTGATGAGCAAACCGACCCAAGAAAATAAGTCTAGTTTTTAGACCAAAAATATCAAATTTAAGTGATTTTGTGCATAAAACAAGCAAAAAAATCTGCCAATGGTGTAAGCAAAAAAATCTTTTCTTAAACACTAAATTCAAGAAAAATTCAAGAAAAATTTGCTTACCCCATTGGCAGATTTTTTTGCTTATTTTATGCACAAAATCACTTGAATTTGATATTTTTGGTCTAAAAACTAGACTTTATTATCTTGGGTCATTCGCTGATGAAGAAAATACATCTTAATTTAAGAATGTTTAGATATTTTGACTGAAAACAAGACAAAAATACTAAGAATTTTTGTCTTAAAAATAAAAATTTTCAGTGTATATATTCTAAGAAGAACATTTTCTGGAAGGCTTTAAACTTTTGTTAAAATCATGAAAAATGCTGCCACTGGCTGGCAACTTTTTTAAAAATAGCTGGCGGGGAAAGAGTTAATGATCAGTAATGCTATTCTCAGCAAGCAATTTTGAGTTTAAAAGATGTCTAACAGCCGTCTGAACACAGCCCAGACGTTTAGGCTAGAACAAAGCGAAAATTTGGGCTTTTAGTGAAAAATTTAAAAGACGTCTAACTAGGGCTGCATAACGATTAATTGCAACTAATCGTTTGCAGAAGAAAAGTTTTTGTTTACATCATACATGTGTGATTACTGTGTATAATATTACCTGTGTACATATTAATTTACACACATACATATATAATTTTAAGAAACAAATTTATAAATGTATTAAAGATTTATATTTATATATAATATAAATTAACGATTAGTTGCGATTAATCGCCATGCAGCCCTACGTCTAACTGTAGCCGAAAAATAAATGATGAAAAATAAATAAATCAAACAAAACACTTCGTAATCACTGTTCACTTTACTTACATCTCACAAGTTAATTTGGCAAAAAAGCATAGCATGATACCAAATTCAAGTTTGTTTTGGCTACTCATAGCCTCCTTATATTGGGTCTATAGCTACCCTAGTCGGTGAAATGATGGCTATTGCTTGCTGAAATATGAATCACATATAATATATTCAGTGTGCTGTAATTGTAAAGCCATTCGGGCAAATTTAGCCAAACCCGTACACACATTATTCTGTTTCCGTCAGTGATGTGATCTCTGCTGTTTTGGAGTTTCACACTTTTTGACCCATGTAAGCAGGATAAAGACTGCCGAAGGGCTTGATTGCGTCCGGGTGTTATTTTCATTTGCCTGTGTAAGCAGGTGCGCATGTAAAAGCAGGTTGCTGCTGTCTCAACAACCCGTGATGATTCATGGCCCCCAGTACGAACACAAGGCATCTGCAGAAAGACTAACACTGCAGAAAACAGATCTTTCATGTAGCTGCGCCTTTCTAACTAGAGCCGCGTGCTAGAAACGAGGACCATTAGTCTGGCCTCGCACAGCCGAGCCGTGCCGCATGCAGGCTTCAGCTGACAGCAGAACATTTCTAAAGGTCATATATCTGCAGAGAGAAGGAAAAAAACGTATACAAGTTTGAACATTTCCTTATTCACTCACTCACTCTCTCTCTCTCCTTCATTTCTCTATTTATTTTTCATTTCGACTTCTATTGAGTGCACCGAGAATTGAGTGTGGTGTTCTGCATCGATTCGCCCGATCACTCATAAACCGCCATTTTAGAGAGACGGCCCCCATCTTCCATTTGCTTAATGAAGGGTCTTGTATCTCCTGACCGCTGACAAATAGACGTTTGCTATATTGCATGTAAAGACCTGTCCGCTCGTGCCGACTGGTCACTTGATTGATCGCGTCTCTCTCCGAGGTTGGCCCGATCCGCTCCTCCGGGGAGTAAAATCGCTACGGATTTGTCTCTTAGACCACAATGGATTTTCAAACAATGATGGGCTCTGAGGACAGACATCATTAGCCAGGGTCCATTGTTATTAAGATAAACACAGCCTGAAATGTAATTCAAGTCTCATCAGGGGAGTATGTACATTATTTCTGTGCATACAAAGAGTTTGTGATTGATGATGTACACCCAGATGCTTCCTCTCATGACCTGGGCATCGCGCAGTTTTGCCCTTTACCCACATCGTCACGGGGGGCCGAACTGTGGCTCGTGCCTCAGGGCAAAATGCAATTCAAGCTGTCTCATATTTCATGATTTTAGAGGGAGAATATGCCATTAAAAACTGAAATATTAATGGTAATAAACTTGAGACACCTGTTATTGGCCAATCTTTAAGAACCAAATTGGACCTTTTAAAGTGGCTGACATTGTTTGGCTCAAAAGTATTGTGTCATGAAATAACAGCAACCAATTTAACTTTATTTCTAGTGAAACAATATATTTAATCCTAAAAAAGTCTTTCTTAAAGGGCAGGTATAACATTTTTATATTATTAAAGGAAAACACCACAATTTTTCAATATTTTACAACGTTCTTACCTCAACTTAGACAAATTAATGCATATCTATCTTTTATCAATGCATGCACTTCATCTTTGTACGGCGCGTCGTGCATGTGTTAGCATTTAGCCCAGCCCATTCATTCCTTAGGATCCAAACAGGGATAAATTTAGAAGCCACCAAACACTTTCATGTTTTCCCTATTTAAAGACTGTTATATGAGTAGTTACACGAGGAAGTATGATGGCACAAAATAAAATGTGGTGATTTTTTTAAGTGGATAAAAAATGAGAACTATATTGTATGGCGGGAGAGCACTTAGTTTGCAGCGCTTCGACCTCGGCTTTTAAATTCATCCCTGTTTGGATCCTAAGGAATGAATGGGGCTAGGCTAAATGCTAACACATTCAAGATGCGCTGTACAAAGATTAAGTGCACGCATTGAAAAAAGATGGGCATGTATAAATGTATCAAGTTGAGGTAATAACATAGTAAAATATTGAAAAACTGTGTTTTCCTTTTAAAAGGATAGTTCACCCCAGAATGAAAAATGTACTCACCTTCAAGTTGTTACAAACCTGTATAAAGTTATTTGTGCACAAAGGAAGATATTTGCCGGAATCAAGCCGGAAACAGGAGCACCATTGACTTCCATAGTATTTTTCTTTCCTACTATGGAAGTCAATGGTGCTCAAAACAGTTGGGTTACAAACATTGCTCAAATATCTTCTTTTGTACGGAGCCCTTAAGGGGACATGGAGCAAAAGTAAAATAAAGTGAAACTTTCGTGTGCACACGTGAAACTATCGTGCGTGCACGTGAAACTATCGCGTGCGCACGTGAAACTATCGAGTTTAGTTTTGCGTGCTCATGTGAAACTTGCGTGCTCATGTGAGACTTTTGCGTGCTCACGTGGAACTTTTGTGTGCTCACGTGAAACTTTTGCGTGCTCACGTGAAACTTTTGCGTGCTCACGTGAAACTTTTGCGTGCTCACGTGAAACTTTTGCGTGCTCACGTGAAACTTTTGCGTGCTCACGTGAAACTTTCGTGCGCGCACGTGAAACTTTCGCGTGTGCACGTGAAAGTATTGCTTTAGATTTTTTCTCCAATGTCATCTTAGGGGCTGGGTATTCGGTACAGAACAAATAAATTTAAACAGGTTTGTAACAACATGGGGATGAGTAAATTATGACACTTTTTTTATTATTTTTATTTTGTACTTATCTTATTTACTTATCTAGTTATCTTATTTTACTTTGTAAAGATCTTTGGTCTTATTGTGTACAATTTCTTATTGCTAAATATTCCATAGTAAGTAGGGTCAGAGTTTAATTTCATGTCATTAAATTATTTTTATTATACGGCTCATTGGAATGCTTGATTCTGATTGGCCAGTTGCAACATTTCCAGGTTTTTTATTCCCAGATAACAACCGCTCACACACGGTAACTCAGATGCTGCAAATCATTTTGACGGGTACAGTTTAATATTAAACAAAAATAAAATATAAATATTTAAGTAACAGATATGACATATTTACAAATGATTAAACTAAATAGTGTGTTTGTGACATTTAAACGTCTTAACTTAAAACCAAAAGTAAATGGGTTTTCATTGCGAAAGGTCTGCATTCGGTAAAAATTAGCAAATAAAATATTTCAAATCAATATTTAATGTTCCTTAATGTTAATGTTATGAGGTAAATAGCCATGTAATAAGCAGTATAATGTACAGGCAGCCGGTTGTTATTGCGAATTAACCCCCCTCAGTCGTTTTGTGTTGGGGGTCTTGAAAGTTTGTGGCTTATTTCTGCGATAACAACCTATTTGCCTATACATTAACCCCTACTTATAAATGTGACCTTGCCTGTGAAAACCCAGCAAAAGTAATTTTCGTTTTCTTCATAAAATCATCCTAAATAACGTAAAGAACATTGTGTGAAAAAATAACCTCAATATCCTTAACACTGACTGAGGAAGGCCATGTCAAAGATTAAAATAATGTGAAATGCATGCACATCAAACTTTGATGCTTGTTATTTCTTAACAAGATTATGAGACTTCAGCATGCATTTCACAGACAAGGCCACAAATGTGTAAATTCCTTAAAAGGTTTTAATAAACATAAGATATCTGCACAGAATAACATTCATACGGCATATCAGTCTTTGTCCGAGGAGACAGTCGTGAATGAATAAAAGGCCTTGAGCGTATCATATTTGGCAGCGCTTGAAAATTGTTATGGGTTTCATGCCCTGAACAAATCAAAGCCTTGGGCATCATTAATCACTATTTCGACTTGTTTGACACTTTGTCCTGAGGTCTGCACGGCTGTTTCAATGAACGCCGTGGTGTCCAAATCCCTCACTGCAGACTGAAATATGGAAGCATTACAAAATTATTATTTCTTTATCAGAAGCCGTATATCACTTCATTGCGGTTGACATCCGCGACTTTCCCGCCATATGTCATGTGTCACAAAGTCACACCGCTTTACCTAAAATGCCACCTTTTTAGACGCTTTAACTTGAAATGATGAATGCATTCACACCTATATCAGATAATCCTCATCACCCCATTTCAAATATGAGTGCTAAATAGATGTAAATAGTGACAATGATGTATGTGCTGTGAAGCTGCGTTCAAATGGTATGGTAGACGTGTATTTACCGACGGGCGGTCTTTGTTTCTGCTAAATTAAACATTTATTGTCTCTCTCTGTTGTTAGCTCCTTACCATTGATGACAACTTCTGTGGTCTGGATATGAACGCCCCACTCGGCGTCTCTGAGATGGTACGTGGGATTCCTCTGTTTTCGGAGTCCAAGGACAAGATGATGTCTGTTATCGCCTACGTGTACAAGAACCACTCTCTGGCTTTTGTGGGCACCAAAGGTGGCCGCCTGAAAAAGGTAAGACCATTGTTTTCTCTCAGGAGCGACTTGAAATGGCAACGGATCCCTTGTTCTTTTCTTTGAGAGCGATCTATTGTGGTAACCTTTTAAAAACCATACGAGATCCAGCAGGTCATGTTTGGTAATTGCTTACATCAGGAATTAATATGAAGGCAGCATGACGCATGAAAAAATCAAAGGTGGTCTGCTACACTCTTCCCTGTAAGAACATTACATCCAGCGGGTGTGTAGAGAGTAACATTTGGTAAATGGTGCCGTGAATGGCGGGCAGAAAGGATCACGGGAATCCCTACGCAGGCGGAGACTGTCGGGGGTAATTGGATGATGTGGTGCAGAAGCTTTCGGCCTGGTACCCTCTCCTCTGACTGAGCCTTTGTGGAGCCGTGTCTGAGACGAATCCGAGGGCCGGCCAGACATCGCATAGTGCAGAAAATAACATTAAAATATAGGGAGGGGAAAACAGACAGAGAGGAAGAGAGAACGACAGTATCATTCTTCTCAAGTGCTAAACCTCCAGGGTATCGACATTACAGGTGGACAAATCTTTGCCAAAAGGCAGAATTCCAATTTTGAAGCATTATTGTTATTGTGGCACCTGGTGGATATAGCAGTGGATGAGAACTCCAGTCAGTTTTCCAAAAATCCATTTCTGTTGAAGGTAGAGGAAACTGTTGCATCTAAAGACCTGTTTACACCTAATATTAAGATGCGTTTTAGTCGATCGGATTACAAGTGGACAACGGCAAGTACAGATGTAAATGTCCGCTTTCGACCACATTCAGAAGTAGTTGAAAAGACATTCGACTGGATTGCTTTTGTGGTGTAGACGCTCATGTGGACTAGCAAAGATCTGCTTAATTTAAAACAGTGGTTCTCAAACTGGGGGTCGTGGCCCACAGGGAGGCTGCGAGATGGTGCCAGGGGGTCCCAGTTTTATGACATTTTATAAAATACATAAATTTATCATTTTTTCTGTATAATCAGAAAATTAGGCTACTAACCAACAGCAATATGTTGTATAATTTAATGTTTGTTTAATAAATAAAAAAATTTCATAATTTTTTTAATGGGGGCTGTGAAGGTGCACTGAAAAAAATAATGATTCATTCAATTTACTTAATATTTTAATTTAAGTGGTTGCAATCAATTTATTTAAGCTACATTTAAACAAAACAATAAGAAAAATAAAATAAAAAAATAAAAAACTTTAAATATAGCTTAAATAAATTGCAACCACTTACCTTAAAAAAATGTATAAATTTTTTTTCCAGTGGTTGAGAACCACTGCTTTAGAAACCTGTTGTCATGCCTTTACATGCAAATCACTCAACCGGCGATGCAGAACTCTACATTTACATGGGATTTGGAGATTGTTTAGGTTTCTCGCAGACAGTGACCGCCTATAGTACATATATTCATTCAAAAAGCTAGTGGGAAACTGTCTTAAGCTATGCTGTTGTGTTTCTTCTCATGTCTGCAGAACCTGTAAATGTAAAATGAGCTTTTATTTTCACATTTCTCTGCCAACCGACTTTTAGGCATTACTTTGCGCTTCACATTGTAACAATTATCTTTCACCTGCGGAGACATGCGCACATAAAGAAAAATGCGAGAAAGCTGGTTAAGGTGTTTACGTGCACTGCAAAATTAGGGTAATGGGCTAAAAACTACATGTGCAGATCGTTTTTTGCTTATGACGTTTATTAGCTTTTCCCGATTTAAGAAAACCGCTTTATGCTTGACCACACACATTATCAGTTTATTTAGCATAATTTGCGTATGGTTGTGCAAGTAAACGCACTGAATGTTTCTTCATCGGTCTTGACTACTAGCCAGTCCTTCCAGAATAACGTGAATTTTGTTGTGATTGTTGCGGGCCTAAATCCTTGATCTTGCAGATGTGATGGAATATGCAGGATATTTATGCAATATCATGCAATCAAATTGCGGGAACTTCAAATTGCGGGAACTTGCAAAAATTGCGGGAACTTGCAAAAATTGCGGGAACTTGCAAAAACTGTTTACCGCTTTTGCAGCTTTTCAATGATGTTACGTCATATAATCATGTCACTACATAACATTCCCATGGCAACAGGGTACATGGCTCCGCTTGTGTGAAGTAAATGCAAAATGTTTCAACTTTCTGCTGTGATATATGTGATTTTTGCTACGAAAATGCTGGGATTACGAAATCATGCAAGCCCTGCATATTTTGCGCCCGGAAATCTGCAATTTATGCAGCGAAAGTGCGGCGTATTTGAAAAATGCGGCCCCCACATGAATATGTGGACTTTAGCTGATTATGCTTTAAATCATGCGATCGCTTAATCGCGTTTTTCTGGAGAGACTGACTAGCGCAAACTCAATGTTCAGTGCGATCTTTAGGCTATCATTGCTAAAACGAAGCGGTGCTCCACATCTCAGTTGTTTTCATTTAGTCAGCATGTGAAAGTTGTGCTAGCTTATTTTATCAATTGCTCCGAAATATCTGAGAAGCAAAGAATATCTTTACAAACAACACACTGAGATAATATTAGTGCACATCAGCTTAAACCCTGCTAGTGCTTTAATGACTCGCCCATAGACCTTCCCTTCAAAGTTATCAGGACAGAAGCGGTCAAAAGAGACAAGTTTCCAGGTGTGAACAGGAATGTGTGTCCCCTTGTGATTCGATCGATCAAAACGCATGGTTATAACTGGTGTAAACGGAGGCTAAGAAAAGTTAAATGTATCTTCTTTTGTTGGAGAATATGATACAGGCAGAAAATAGCAATAGTTACAAATAAAGTCCAAAATATCGCTAGGGAGCAGACAGGCAACACAATGACGGTCTTTTTTTGGCCAGAAGGACTAACATAACCACACACACATAGACTCGCACACAAACCTTTTACTTGCCATTTCGGTGATTGCAGATCTCTGCGGAAAAACAGCATCGATGATGTCACCGTTGACTTTTAGACAAAACGAGAAACACGCGTCTCACAGTCATTAATCAATGAAAACGAGTTTATTACCATCCCTAATGGATAGTGAATTATAGACTGCCATCACGTCACATTTAAGAAATTGTTTACTAGCGGAGGAGCTTGTCAAAAGACGTAAATGTTATTCGTTGCATCTCTGACTCTCTGTTTATAAGACCATTGAGATTGCTTAGCTAGTAACGGTGATGCTTACAAAATCCTACAGTAGATGATGTAGGCCAGGTATAAATTAATTTTCAAGAGCCGATGAAGATGACGTAATAGACAGTCAATATTTATTATCTCTGTATACTGTGCATTTAAAACCTGTGTGAATGTTGGTATTAGGATTACTTAGGTGAACATGAAAGCTGAATCCCCGCCAGGCATTTATTTTAAACTTAAAGAAGGATAATCCAGGGTTTACAGCGTTTATGGCTACGCTCCTCCAACTGTAGTTAGCATCCTTCATTTGATTGACTCGGAGAGGAGGCGCAACGGCAGAATTTTCGCTGCAGCCAAACCCTAGAGAGAAGCAGTAAACAAGTTTTTAACCCTCTTGAGAAAACCACACAGACATATTTCTATGCACACACAAACACGGCTGTCAGTAGAAAACTGAACAAAAAACGTTACGTTTGCTGCAGCAGTTGTTCGGCACCCTGGCACTGTGATGAACCTCCACACCAGATGTGGTTCTGGGACTCTGAAAGCTTTTTATCACCTCCTACTTTATCTTTCTGCCTCCGTCTATCTGTTCATCCATCCCTCTTTCTCTCAAACCAACTGTGTCTCTTTTTTATCCCTCACCATCCTGTGTATCCCCCTTTCCCCACAATCTTGTGATTTCAAGCTGTCATTTTTTACAACTTTCTGCTTGGTGCAAATGATGTATGTGCACACATGAACTTCAAATGTTAAAGCTAGCGGGAAACCAGTGGTTGATTTTTATGAGTTTGAGGGTGTCATAAAAAAATGGTGAAAGTATATTTAATTTTGCAATTGTGAATGTTGACTGTATAGTGAAGAAAAAATACAATAAAGTTAAAGTCTACTCATCTCCCGTAATCACTGTTGAGCTAGTTACTCAAAAAGTTTATAGGGCTAGATTTACTAACAGCGTCCAACCATCATTTTGGCGTTATATAAAGAGTGTTGGGATTTACTAAAGACGCGCAGTGGATAATTAGCGTTAAAACAGTGTGGTCTATTTTTGCGACTGACCTTATTGCAAATGCATTTTTAGGAGTTTCCCTTCCAGATGCAAAATTTATGGGATTATTTAAATGATTCACACAACGCGATTTACTAATGTTTACGCGTGTGATTTGCGCTATTATTTAACGCTGAAAAAATCATGTCTTAAATCATTTTGCGCTTGAGATGGCTGCAATTGTTGCTTCTTTTTGTTCAATTGTTGGGATTTTTTTAACAAATAACAGTTTATTTGGAATGCCAAAAAAAACATATTAAATAAAATATTGTTTGCCAAGCTATGTTATTATTATTATTATTATTTTTTTTTGCTGTGAGGAAATAAAAGAGGAGTCACTAGTAGAAGTCACACAATAGCAGGTGTTTGAAAACTTCTTGTAACCCTTCATTTTTTGACCTCCGGTTCTTTTCAATGTACTTCGTTGGGATTTCACACCCTGAATTTTCAGCTTAGATTTCCATGATACTAAACTCATGCGCATTCAGGTGTTAGTAGATCACCTGTAGCACTGCTTATTTGTGCTGCTCTTAGTAAATTGCGTTTGTCACTATGGAAATCAGCTGTTGGCGCCTGTGTTATTTAATTTGTGCCTTTTTAGTAAAATATGCAGATATTACCACTCCCATCTGCGCTTTTTTGGAATTACGCTCTTTCGCTAATTTGCCCCATGTAGTCAATCTGGCTTTTATTGTATTTCTCTCATTACTAGCTACTCATTTCAAAGGTAATATTATTACTTTACTTATTACTCCCAGCCAACAGTAATTAGTTACACTACTAGTTACATTCCTTTTCCGTTACACACCAAAAATTGCTAATTGCATAATGTTTGTAGTCTGTGAATCCATAAAAATTGTCTCAAACTATTTTTTAAACAACTTTTGTAACTTAATGGCTATTTCCAGTGCACTTATGTATTGCTGTTCTTGTGTTGCTATAATTGCCGAATAGTCATTAGCTTCCCCATCGTAGTAGATTTTGCAGACGTGTAGTTTTCCACACACCTAGCGCATGGACAAATGCGACCCTCATCGCTGATGCAGATTATTGAAATGATTCGAGAGAGCCGGAGCCACTGGAGCAAAGGATTAAGTGTTGAAATTTAATGATGAAATATGCTGCAGGACAGCGTGCTATATATGTAGGGAAAAGTGTGTGTCCTTGTGCATATGTGAATAGTCTTGTATGGGTTGAGCAATTTTGTATCTCGTGTGTGTCTGTGTGTGTGTCCTTGTATACAACATTTTTATCACACTCTCTGCAGCTGCTTATGCCAAACCCCAAAGGAAAACGCTGTGGTTTTTACTCGGGCCATTCTGCAGAGAAACAGAACAGCCCTATAGAGAGACAGTGTGAGGGTACACAACTCATTTGTGAGAGACATTTAAACACACGTGTCCTCAATACGTCTGCAATGACAGCCAGACTTAGGCCTCTTCCTGTGCTTATGAATATATGGGAGCGTTGCCATGGCAGCCATGCTGCTCTTGCAAACATGTCAACAGCTTTACTTATCAGAAAAGAGACGCTTCCTGTTAGGTGACCACACCCAAAACCGTTTGTTTTCGGTTTGACTATTTACTTGATACTTATAGCCGTATTTAGTGGTTTTTGATATAGCAAGCTTTAGTAATACAGTTGTAGGCAGTTGTAGCCTAGTTGTTAAAGTGTCGGGCTTGTAATCCGGGAGTTGGCGGTTTAAGGCTCACGACAGGTGGGTTGCGACTGTGGTGCCATTGGGCAATCACCTTAACCCCATTTGCTCCACGAGTACAGCAGTGATAGCTGCCCACTGCTCTGGGTGTGTGTGTGTGTGTGTGTGTTCACTATTCACTGGATGGGTTAAATGCACGCTAAGAAATACGCTAGGTATTAAACCCGGTGTGCTACCTCAGATTGCCTTTTTTTAAAGTTATGTATTTGGGCCATTTTGTTTTTTAAAATTGGCCATTTTTGCCTTTATTTAAAGAGAGGACAGAAAAGTACAGGGAGGAGAGAGGGGTATGGGATGAGCAAATGACCACGAGCCGGGAATCAAACTCGGGTCGCCGAAAGTGCGAAAGCACCACATGTCGGAGCGCTGCCCACTACACCATTGGCTCCGACTTTGGGCCATTTTTTGCCTTTATTTATTACATGATGATAGGAAAGGACAGGAAAGTATAGAGTGTGGAGAGGGGTATGGGATCGGCAAAGGATCAAGAGCCGGGATTCGGACTCGGGTTGCCGAAAGTGCGTATGTCGGGGCACTGCCCACTACACCATCGGCTCTGACCAGTCTTTCACTTTTTAATATTTGTCAAAAATATACAATAAATAATGATCAGCTGTCATTCAAAATTGGTCATGTTCGCCGCAATAATATATATTTTTTATTTTGCAAAATGTGACCCTGGACCACAAAACGATTCTGAATAAATAAGCTTTACATTGATGTATGGTTTGTTAGGATTTGGCTGAGATACAACTATTTGAAAACCTGGAATCTGATGCTACGTACACACCAAACGCGTAGCATTGCGTTGCTCGCTGTAGATTACTCGCGGGATTTAACTTTGTGTCATGCGACTTTTTCGCTTGAATTGAATATTTTCTACTTGCTCGAAGGCGTGTTTAAGGCAAATAGCGCATGTTTTCGCAGCAATCGCGCCACCCAATTTGCGTTATTCGCCCCGTTTGCCTTGACTTTGTATGTAATCTACTCACGCAAATCGTTGAATTCGCGTTTGGTGTGTATGCCCCATGAGTGTGCAAAAAATAAAAATAATCAGAAAATTGCCTTTCAAGTTGTCCAATTTAAGTCTTTAGCAATATATTTTAATATTTTTACGGTAGGAAATTTACTAAATATTTTTACGAAATATGATCTTTAATAAAAACAATTGGCAATTTTTTATTTTATTTTGACCCATACAATGTAATGTTTGCTATTGCTTAGGGGTGTAACGATTAACTGTGCAAATGCGCATTTTCTCAATTAATGAATTTTAATGAATTACGTTGAAACCCCGGCACATCCCAAAGCCAGGGGGCGCTCTCGTGCAGAAAATTCCTTTGTGCCACAGAAGTAGTAGTATTACGAACGCTATTCCAGGAAATGTCTACAGGAATATTTATATCGCTGTTCTTCAAATAGTTTCAGGTATTTTGATGAAAATAAAGAATATTTTGGATTATTTTTATTTAACGAGTGTTGCTTTTTTAAATGCACGTTATAAACGACTCCGACTCATAATGATTTTAGATTGCAGTGTTTCCGCTATATACATTCTACCGTGGCGGCCCGCCATGCCTAAAACATCCCCGCCACGCCTGCGGTTGTGGATAGAAGGGATACAGCAAACGAAATCTCGCTGGATGGCCACTGTTTTATCCTAGTCCTTTAACCAAACCCAACTCTAAACACAAAATTTCACACGATTGTAGGATATATTTGTATCTCATTTAGCCAGAGCCGCTGTTTTCATCCTAATAATCCTACTTCCAAATCTAATCCTTAACTTTTCGGCATTTGCTGTATCCCTTCTAGACAAAACCCACGGCGGCAGCTCGCAAAAAAGCTACAGAAATGTCCGCCCTGCCAGACTGGCTGTCTTAGAAATAAATTCCTTTCTGGATTCGCGTTGTTAACTCATTTATAAATAAATCTCCTAAAGTATCATAATTTCTTCCATGGGTTTAGTTTAATGAACAAATAGATTTAAATCAACAGAGGATGATAAGGCTACGTCTCTGTTTTGAGAAATAATAATAAAATAAATAAGCCTTTACGAAATATGTTACACACTTAAATAATAATTAAATTGACAAAACGAATAAAAAAGTATTTGAGTTTCTGTTTTTTTGTGACGCGCTGACCAAAGCAGAAGAAAGCACGTCATGTTTTTAATGATTTTAAATAAGCACAAAGTTTTCTCCTTATTGTGAGTTTACACAAATAAAAATACATAATTTGAAGTTTCGAATATTGTTTTACTTTTATCTTTATGACTATAAATTTAGGGTAATTAAGGGTGCAAGGTCATCACGCATTTGATGTTCACCGGCGCATATACACGGACGCAGCGCAGGGCTGCGATAAAAGACATTATTAAACTTTCGATTTAACATATTACGAGTTTTTTGGACATTCATTTGGAATCACTGTACTCATATTATCAACTTATCTAGTCATTAGTTATTCAGAATATAGGCTATAAGCGCAGTAGCGCGCTGCTGACCGCAGCTGTCAATCAATCTTCTGTGCTTTAGATCGACACTCGGTTTCACATTAAATGATATGATATTTGTCCAAAAACAAAAGGCTAAATACTGAATACTACTTATATGCGACTGCAAGACATTAATAGTCGAATCTGTTTGTAAGGAAACTTGCATTATTCCCGTGGAAGAGAAGAACGTTGGTAATAGAAACTTGAGGCAGACGGTGAGACTGTTTTATCTGTTTTCAGACGAAACAGCAGGGTCGAGGTACCCGCGGATGAACCGCATAATATTTGATGTAACGGGTGTAATAATAGGCTTTTCGCGCGTCATTTGCGTTGTAGATGCAGGTCGGGACTCAATAGACAAGAGTAAAATGCGGGTCTAACATCCGAGACCAAAATTCGACTCGTTTTTAAATGGTCCCGTGCTTTGTGTTTAAGATCTGTCTGAAGACCGTTAAAGGTTTCTATTCAACGGCGCGATTTGCGGTGTGACCGGCTCGGGGTCTTTATGTCAAATGGTCCGGGTGTGAAATAAAATTGCTGCTGATGGATGTTCGGTCAATCACAGCGGTGCGGATTATCAAACAGGACTGTGCGTGAGTTTGCAACAGCTCTGTAACGCTAAACACGAGCACAACTTGCAATGCACACTACATTAAAACTACAATGAAATATCCGAACTACGTACGTAGCTATGTAACGTTTTTTAAGGAAATACATTTTAGATCAAACATAGAAAAGCAATATGCTATAAATATAAGGAAAAGTAAATGACCGCATGAAAATGATAAAAAAAATACATGTTAGTTTACTGTAGCCTATATTCTACTTAAAAAAAATGTACATTTATAATCATCATGGGCGCCCCCTGCCGCCACAGCTGAAAAAAATCCTAGAGGAAACACTGAGATTGATAAGGACTTCCTACTGACCAAATGCCGTAGTACACGCACAAGAATCGCTGCCTTGCGATTCAGATTCGGTTTCAGAGAGGCATTTTTAATGGGACACACGATTAATCGTTACATCCCTACTATTGCTAAATATCCATGCGACTTATGACTGGTTTGGTGGTCCAGGGTCACAAATAATATATTGGCAACCATCATGCTGTGCACCACAATACCCCTCTCTCTCTCTCTCTCTCTCTCTCTCTCTCTCTCTCTCTCTCTCTCTCTCTCTCTCAGCCCACAGACCTTTGCTCTCCTCTCTCCGTTTCAGTTTTAATGACTTGTTTGTGCTGTTTTTGAGGCAACTTTAGCTGCAGTTGGTCTGTTCTGAGGCAGAGCTGGAAGCCTTTGCTGCGGTTGTTTTGTGGCGCAATAATGACCTGGGAGCGGTCCACTGACAACATGTTGGCATGTTAGTGCTGGGATCTTATACACACACATGCCTTGTTGTTATTCACCAACAGCCTCAATAATGGAGAGGCAGACTTATCTTGCATTCGGTAAAACAAAACAGTCAGTTTAAGAAGTGTTCACACCATTGTGTAGTCGATGGAAGCCGTTGTGTTTAATAAGAGTTGGCGAGGTGAGCAACAGCGATGCAATAAAAATGAGGAGAATTCAGGTTTGTGTATATGCACGGCAATGCAATGCAGTAATCACTTGATTTGCAGCCTAGCACAGTTGAAAGCTATAAAGTTGACTGGGATGTCTACTACCGTAGCATACAACAGTACAGAGACTCACGAATATACAAACAACATTTTTGGATGATATTGGTACTGGTAACTCAGGCTTGGTTTCTGCCAATGTAATGCATGTCTACTATGTACAATAGGATTGTACTCTTCCAATGCATTAGTCTAGCATTCATAGCATGTTTCTGACCTAAGGTTTTCATGTGCATAAGATATCTATCAGTAAGAATGCTCTTTTTGTTACAGTGTAAACACACTGGGTTTAAAAATAGCCATGCCACGTCATTTTATATGATATCTGTCTATTTATAGTCAAGCTGTTTGGTCTGCCTCCGCTTTGGATCCTCTATTATTGATAAAGCCACTTTCAGCTCTGCAGGGTGAGAATACACACGGCTTTAGTTACATCACTGATTACCCACAGTGCAGATGGAGCAGTGCATCATGGGACTTGTAGTTACTGTGTTGTTCATTATGCGCTTGTTATATTTCATGTAGTTCAGTTGGTAGAGCATTGCATTAATAGCGCAAAAGTCTTGTGTTTGATTTCCAGGACATACTGATGAAAAAAATGCATACTTTGAATGTACCCCATGGGTCTTAAAAAAGGTTCCCCACTATTCAGTAAATGTAAAATGATCTGTATTGTTAACAGTATGCAGACTATATATTTTTAAAATTATTACTTCTATATCTTGATTTGTAACCATCATAACTAAGTATGTGAATGCAGTCTTAATGTGATACATGTACTAGTGGTCCCTTTCCCTCCTGTTTATCCATAAGGGGTCCTTGGCCTGAAAAAGGTTGAAGACTTTTGATGTAGCGTAATGATGCGTTCACACCAGATGCGAAAGAAGCGTTAAGCACAAGTGATTTACTTGTTAAGTCAATGCAAAGACGCAATAGACATTTTGCTGCTCGATTCACGTGAATAAGATGACGCGAATGTCGCCATACATGTTTCATGCAAATTGTGGCATTCTGTGCTCAATTTCTGCCATTTGTTTACATAAGATTTTAACTTTTTAAAATTTGTTTACATAACGTTTTGTTTAGATAACATTTTAACTTTTTAATTAACATTTTACATGTTTTGTGCAAATGATGTAAAATGTTAATTAAGCAGTTTAAATGTTATGTAAGCAAACGCGTGAATGCCGCGTTTCCCACTTAGAATGCTGCGATTTGCACGAAACATGTAAAATGTTAATTAAACAATTAAAATGTTATGTAAGCAAACGCGTGAATGCCGCGTTTCCCACTAAGAATGCTGCGATTTGCACGAAACATGTAAAATGTTAATTAAACAATTAAAATGTTATGTAAGCAAACGTGTAAATGCCGCGTTTCCCACTAAGAATGCTGCGATTTGCACGAAACATGTAAAATGTTAATTAAACAATTAAAATGTTATGTAAGCAAACCCGTGAATGGCGCGTTTCCCACTAAGAATGCTGGGATTTACACGAAACATGTAAAATGTTAATTAAACAGTTATAATGTTCCGTAAACAAACAAGCCAATGCCGTGTTTTGTGCGAAGAATGCTGTGATTTGCGTGAAACATGTAAAATGTTAATTAAACAGTTAAAATGTTACATAAACACGCGAATGCTGTGTTTTGCGCGAATAATGCTGCAATTCATGCAAAGAGTGCTGATTTTTTTATTTTTATTGATGGATATTTGCGCCACGTTAACCAATCAGGAGCTTGCTCTAGTAGTGACGTGATTACGACATAGTGCGCGGAAGCAGAAATAAAACAACAACAATGGAGACAAAATTATCGCTATATCTGGACACCCGGAGCTGTGCGATACATCTCCGTACTAAAGGATCTTGCTTGGAAGAATGTAAGTGAGGAGTTCGGAATATTTGGTATGTTTAAAAATGCTCTTTACTTAATTTGAGCTATATAGATTTTAAATTCAGCGGCAAATTTAGCGTATTCATGAATGAATTTCATGTGCAAATGATGCAAATTTCATGAAGCGTAAAAGAAGCGTGTTAACTCAAAATGTTCAAGCGTCCTGAATAGCAATAGCAGAAAGTCATAGAGAATAAAAGTTTCTGCCAATACTTCTATATTTCAGATGTCGGTTTTCTGTTTAGTTTGTATAGATGTAATTTGCAAATTCGTATCCAACGAAGGCCCATTTTAATATACCCTTTTGCTATCCATAGCTCCACATTTTTGAGATTCTTGGGTATTTTCAGAAAGGAAGTGACAAATCAGAGCTGACAGAGACACCAAAAGAGTGAATGAGAGAGAGGGGGAAAGAGAATATTCCTGACTGCGCTCATTCATGAGAAGGCTTATTCATCCCGAGGTGAAGCGAATGCCAAAGCTCTGTAATCACACTGCAGTGATGGTGAATACTGACCCTGCTCTACCATTAAGATATGCGAGGCTTAGATTACCATGTCTATTTTAGCTGGGCTGTATCATGTCTTGGTGGTTCGTGTGTAGCAGTTGCATGTGTATTAGTTTGCTCATCTGTGTGTACGGTCATTCATTTCCTGTTAATATCAGCACCATTGGTAGTGAGTTACCATGTTGCTTTCATTATGGAACCATAATGGAATCTCATAAGTGACCAATTTTGGAACGATCTGCGTGGGCAACAGCTCACAAACAACGCTCGGCCCAGGAGAAACTAGGCATGTTATGCCGCAACATAATTAAGTCATGAGCGCACCTGCAATGCTTCCAATGCTACTTGGGTCTTTCCCTCCTCTTTCCACTCACCGTAATAAGCATGTCTAGACCCACCCCCAACCAATCAGAAGCCTAGTTTATGAGAAGTCCAACTAAAGCATTATGAGCCAGAGCTTTCCTTTTAAACAGTTGTAAACAGACTATTAGGAGCGCAGTAAAACCACCCAAACGCCCTGGAGGAGATGGCAGCCTTAGCTTTCAGAGTCTCTCTTTGCTAATGGACATCTGCTCACTATAGAGCGATCTCTCTCTCGACAGCGTCTGGAAACCACCTTGGTTTGATCTGGAATTACATAATGATTTTATATATCATAGTTTTTTTGTGATGTAGTTGGTGGTTTATTTTAAAGTAGGCTGTTAAGTCAAGAGGCACTGTTTAATTAACATCTGGAGAGTTTCAGTATACGGCATTACTGCCTACTATTTTTTTAAATAGTATGTGAAACAGTATGCATTGTGCAAGGTTTTCTTTATGCCTTTTGGTTAACTTTGCATGTCGGAAACGGAAGGTCAGATTAAAGGGCGATTTATAGTCGTGCGTAGGTTCTATCCGTAGCCTGTGCGTAGCCTGACGTGCACCTCGCAAAATTTTTAACAGCGCGTCAGTTCTACGTGGACCGCAAGCGCTGTGATTGGTCCAGCAGAACCCCTCCCGTCAGGTAAAAAAAACTGCGTCATAGGTATTTCCGTTTGTGACGGTGAAAACAAAGATGCGCCAAGTTGAGGAGTGATTTAACTCAAACTGCATCAAAAGTCGTTGTTTATTTACTTCCATCATTGCTGGTCTTCTCAAATTATACACAACAAATTGCTGTTTCTTCTTTGTTTGTGGGTTAACTTGCCCGGTTTCTTATTCTCTGACGGTTGCGCTGCTACTGTGGTTACACACGTGGATACTGCCCACCAGCGGTTGCGCGAGTGTTTGCACGTCGACGCGGACGACGACGCAAAAGAATAAATGAAAACCGACGCAGAACCTACGCCGTCGCTGCTACGCCGTAGGACCTACGCACGACAATTACAAGCCCTTAAGTGCATTGCACTGTGGGATAAAGTATTATTTTGCTCATCCATGGTGTCATTTCCCATAATAGGCCGGCCCATCTCTTGTCCAAGCACAGATGTTTCAGCAGTTGCATGAGGACATTTCCTACCCAATTGGATTTAAAGGCATAATATGATTTTTCCTGTACTTGGAAATGCCTTGTAGTGACGAGTGTGTATTGCTTTGCTATTCAAAGCTGTGAAGAATGGCCAAACATAATTCAATCCAGTTTGATGTAATGGTGACCAAGTGTCCTTATGCCTGCAGAAGACACAAGTGTGTTGAAGAAATGATTAAAATCAGACATGCTGAGGTGCCACTCCTTTCAGCTGGATGGGATCTTCTTGATTCTACATTAATTACTCTGTGTAACAGACTGTGAACGTTTCCTTTCAAACGTTTAATTAAAAGCAAAGTTGATCTTTAATTAAATAGCATGGCGAAAGGTTATTTGTATGCGTTCGGCAACTTCTATTGTTTTAATTAGTCTTCAAGATGTCTTCGTGTGCAAAAATGACAATCGGGATTGTTGTACACGATTTTTCACGGCAAATTTTCTAATGGCCGTAGAAAGCCGAACCAGGCATGGTGTGTTTAAGTTTGTTCATTTTTTTATTTCAACACACTTTTATTAAGTTTTTGTAAGACTAATTTAGCTGTGTTTGGGATCACATGACCTTGTGTGCTTTGTTTTGACAGTAGAATAAAATTACAGAAAAAGACACAGACTGTTCCCCCGCATTGTGAATGTTTTGTTTCGTGTGTATTGCCTGAAATTTTGAGGGTGTGATAATTAAGAAAAATTGGGGTGCTGAAGTGAACCTCTCCAATTTAAGGTGGTTGCAGTCCTTAACAATGTGCACAGTTTTTGCACATGGTTAAAACACCCACATTCACTCTTGAACTCATTGCCTAATGCTGTGTGTCACCCGTCTCTTTCAATGAGGTCGTTAGGAGGCGTTCCTAATTTTGGTTGTCTTTGTAACTGTTATGAAACAGTTTTTCAATATTTTACTATGTTCTTACCTCAATTTAAATGAACGAATACTATATTTTTTCTATTTCGTGCACTTTTAATCTTTGTACAGCGCTTTTTGAATGTGTTAGTATTTAGCCTAGCCCCATTCATGCCTATGGCTCCAAACAAAAGTTTTATTTTGTGCCACCATACTTAGTTGTGTAACTACTCATGTAACAGTCTTTAAATAGGGTAAACATCTAAGTGTTTGGTGGCTTCTAAATTCATCCTTGTTTGGAGCCGTTGGAATGAATGGGGCTAGACTAAATGCTAACGATGCTAACGACGCGTTGTACACAGATTAAAAGGGCACGCATTGAAAAAAGATGGGTATGTATTAATTAGTCTAAGTTGAGGTAAGAACATAGTAAAATATTGAAAAACTGTGGTGTTTTCCTTTAAAGGAATAGTCTACTCATTTTCAATATTAAAATATGTTATTACCTTAACTAAGAACTGTTCATACATCCCTCTATCATCTGTGTGCGTGCACGTAAGCGCTGGAGCGCGCTGCGACGCTTCGATAGCATTTAGCTTAGCCCCATTCATTCAATTGTACCATTTAGAGATAAAGTTAGAAGTGACCAAACACATCAACGTTTTTCCTATTTAAGACGAGTAGTTATACGAGCAAGTTTGGTGGTACAAAATAAAACGTAGCGCTTTTCTAAGCGGATTTAAAAGAGGAACTATATTTTATGGCGTAATAGCACTTTTGGGAGTACTTCGACTCGCCTGAAAAGTCCGCTCCCCTTCTCACTCTCATAATGGGAGAGGGAGGGTGTTACTGCGCCGAGTCGAAGTACTCCCAAAAGTGCTATTACGCCATAAAATATAGTTCCTCTTTTAAATCCGCTTAGAAAAGCGCTACGTTTTATTTTGTACCACCAAACTTGCTCGTATAACTACTCGTCTTAAATAGGAAAAACGTTGATGTGTTTGGTCACTTCTAACTTTATCTCTAAATGGTACCATTGAATGAATGGGGCTAAGCTAAATGCTATCGAAGCGTCGCAGCACGCTCCAGCGCTTACGTGCACGCACACAGATGATAGAGGGATGTATCAACAGTTCTTAGTTAAGGTAATAACATATTTTAATATTGAAAATCAGTAGACTATTCCTTTAAGAATGAGTAACCGTCCTTTCAGCAACTGCTGAGAGACTAATGACTCACTGCTTTGCGCCCATTGGTCGTTGCTCCCAAAAGTTGCTTATCATTTGCATAAATTTGAACTTTTCTCAACTTTGTCACAGAGCTGGACACGTCCACAAAAGTTGTTCCCAAAAGTCAGTCATTAGTTAAACTTTTCTCAACTTTATCTCGTCGCTGGACACGCCCACTTCCTGTCGTCAGCGGTCACTGTTGCACGTGTCACTGTCGCTTTGCCACTGCTAGTCCCTGGCGGTCTGAACGGGTCTTTAGGTGTATGCCTTGGGCCAGCATCCATTAGTCATGACATAAAT
Organism: Misgurnus anguillicaudatus; assembly: GCF_027580225.2. NCBI lineage: Eukaryota > Metazoa > Chordata > Actinopteri > Cypriniformes > Cobitidae > Misgurnus > Misgurnus anguillicaudatus. The sequence continues at coordinate 23,563,073 of NC_073337.2, forward strand.
TGCTCCTATTTTTTTTGGTGATGACAGGAAAAACATTTCTCAAAATATCCTGGTGTATTTACACTGTCATGCCACTTCCTGTCGCAATGGTCACTGTCGCTGGAAGTCCCCAGTCTCTGGCAGTGTGAACGCAGCTTTATCTCATTCAATTTAACAATTGCGAAAATATTTTATGCCTCTTGTTCAGCTGATTTGTTTTCCTTGCAATGCATGAATTATAACAGTCCTTGAATGTGTTGCGTTAGCGTAACGCTGGAGAAATATCTGCTGTCCTGCTTAACTGCAACGCCAGCTCTTTATCATCTTCTTTGTTCCCCTCATTCTCTCTCTGTACACGTCTGATTTATGAGCCTTGGTCTTCAGATATCACTGTAACAGTAGCAGACATATTGCAGGTGAGCTTACATTAGCCAATCACAGGGCTGCATCTGGTCTCATAAGGTGACCGAAGTGTCTCTCTGCTGTGGAAACAGGAAAATGGGTTTCCTCACAACTGGGTCACTCATTTTCCTCCCTAGACAATACAGTACAACCTAGAAAAGGTGTGCTGTGGGTGTGTGTGCTCTCTACAGTTTTTATTTTGTCAGGATAAATGCGATTTGCATATGAGAAGAGCTGCACTCCAGCAATTGCACTTCCTTTAGGCACATTTCTCCATGAGATACGATTTACAAAATAATGCAGAAATTAAGACCCTCAGCCCTCATTCCTTCATTCCCTCTTTTCTCTTGTCCTTTCATACCCCTGTCGACAGAACCGTCACCCGAACCTAATAAGTGGATTTTTATCTCGCTACACCGTCTCTCCCAAAGGATTATGGGGCTTTTCGCTACGCTCATGGAATGGTAATTACGGATTTTTGAGAGCAACATGTTCTTTTTCAGCAGATGAGAGATACATGAGATGCGCTGCTCATTAGAGCTTGTACCCTTGCGTTTGACTTACACATGCATTCATCATTGTGCCCTTTGTGTTGGTTTAAAATGAAAAGAAGTGTGGTTGTGTGCATGCATGTTGCATGCAACATTCTCAAGGGGATACAGAAATGAGATGAAGTTATGGAAATGAAGTGGTCTGGCAAGATAGTAACATACTCATCTGCACTCACATGCTGTACAACACAATTCATTGTAAATGCAATATGGTAAGAATTAAAGTTGCTAAATGCCTAAAGTTATTACAGATTTTTGGCTGTTTCTAGCTTGCCTCCCATTGACTCACCAGGCTTAAGAAATCTGAATGTGATTCCTGGAAAAGTAGGACAAATATTATTGTAGCTATTGCGTAACTTTTGGTTTGTGCATTTTTAAACATTGTACTCTTGATCAAATTGTCAGTTTGCTCAGCTGTAACTGCCAAGGTCAAGGTCAACAGGAAGAGTTGGAGATATGCATTTCATTTGGTAGTATGCATCAAGGCTGTAGCCACACCTTAAACATTGGAGAACCAACACATTCAAGGATTTATGGATGTATATTAAAAACATCAGATATTGGGGGGACAATTTGCTCGTTTCTGATTATTGGGTCCCCCCCAATCTATTTTGTGGTTACGGTCCTGTTGTGCATAATGCCCCGTTTAGACCACCAGCAATTTCTCGCTGTGTCTCGCCCATCTCTTTAAATGGAGGTGTTCCTAATTCTGTTTGTTATAAACAAACGAGCACTGTCCACTGTCAAGATACATGATTGCTTCACATTCGTTAATAGTCGCTCTCAAAAGTCACTCATCATTTGCATAAAGTAAACTTTTCTCAACTTTGTCTCGTCGCTGGACATGCTTACTTCCTGTCGCCGGCGGTCACTAGCTGCATTTCCATTACTTTTCAAATTGAGCAAATTGACATAATGGAAACGCGACAATTTTGCAAAAACTTCCATATATCGGAAAAAGGTTTTTACGCTCGCATGAGGTGGTTTTTCAGGCAATTCGTAAGAGGTATATTTCGCAAAACTGCAATGGAAACAGTTTATTCGCATTTCCAGGTCACTTGAAGTATGTAGTCAGAAACATTATTTGAAGATGACGTTTATGTACTAAAACCTACAAGAGCACCTCAATACGTGTCTGCTCCCAAGTATAAGAGACTTTCCTTACCAATAATGTCAGGATAACAATACATCTCTTTCAATTCAAATTACTTCCTGTCGCCAGCGGTCACTAGCTGTGTTTCCATTACTTTTTTAAATTGCGCATATTGACATTATGAATTGAAAATATGGCTAATGGAAACACAACAATTTTCGAAAAACTTCCATTTATCGCAAAAAGGTTTTTACGCTTGCATGAGGTGGTTTTTCAGGCAATTCGTAAGAGGTATATTTCGCAAAACTGCAATGGAAACAGTTTATTTGCATTTCCAGGTAACCTAAAGTATGTAGTCACATAATCATTATTTGAAGATGACATGGTATGTACTAAAACCTCCAAGAACCCCTCAATACATGTCTGCTCCCAAGTAAAAGAGACTATCCTTACCAATAATGTCAGGATAACAATACATCTCTTTCAATTCAAATTACTTCCTGTCGCCAGCGGTCACTAGCTGTGTTTCCATTACTTTTTTAAATTGCGCATATTGACATTATGAATTGAAAATACGGCTAATGGAAACACAACAATTTTCGAAAAACTTCCATTTATCGCAAAAAGTTTTTTACGCTCGCATGAGTTGGTTTTTCAGGCAGTTCGAAAGGTGTATTTCGCAAACTGCAATGGAAACAGTTTCTTTGCATTTCCAGGTCACTTGAAGTATGTAGTCACATAATCATTATTTGAAAATGACGTGGTATGTACTAAAACCTCCAGAAACAACTTAATATGTGTCTGCTTCCAAGTAAAAGAGACTATCCTTGCCAATAATGTCTGGATAACACATCTCTTTTGATTTAAATTACTTCCTGTCATCATCGGTCACTAGCTGCGTTTCCTTTATTTTTCAAATTGTGCAAATTGACATTGCGAATTGAAAATACGGCCAATGGAAAAACGTCAATTTCGCAAAAATTCCCATTTATCGCACAATGGTTTTTACGCTTGCATGATGTGGTTTTCAGGCAATTCGGAAGAGGTATATTTTGCAAAACTGCTATGGAAAGAGTTCATTCGCATTTTCAGGTCACCTGAAGTATGTAGTCACATAATCATTATTTTTAGATGTATACCTCCCAAAAAACCCTTAATACGTGTCTGCTCCCAAGTATAAGAGACTTTCTTGCCAATTATGTCTAGATAACACTACATCTCTTTTCTCTCCAAGAAACACCTATACATTGCCTCAATCTCCTAAGTATAAGGGGCTTTCCTTGGCATTAATGTTTGAATAATATTCTTACTTCTCCTTCGGTTAAAAATAATCGGAGTGCGGTGGATATGATATTAGTAAACCTACCAACATCTGTCGACGTGATGTTTGTAATGACTTATCGGAAGAGGAAAAACTAAGTTTCAGTCATATATCATCGGTTAATGGAAACACTGTCATTTTGCACGTTTTTTTGTCGACATTCAGGAAATATTGCTAAAGTTTTGTGCAGCCACCGTCGCTTATCACCAGCTTTGGGATGAATGGGATCATGTCGCTCTGCCACTGCTTGTCCCTGGTGGTCTGAACAGGTCTTTAGGTGTATATGCCTTGGGTCTATATCAGTTAGTCATGACATAAGTTTGGTGACGGCAGGCAAAATATTTCTGTGTATTTGCATATAATTTGTTTAGTAACCTAAAAACAGTCAAATATTTGTTTTTATTTATGAGATAAGATAGTCGATCAAGGCCTTTGTGTATTGTGTGCGTGAAGACAAAGAGGCATGGTTCCACACTTTCACTTTTAATAAAAGGCATCATGGGAAATGAAGTTTCAAGGACTTTTAGATGGTACCATGTGAAGTTTTTTTTATGCAGTTAACACAAGAAAGTGCTGACAGACATTTTGCTCCCCCGAGCTTGCGTCCTAGTTTAGACACTCTCTGTATGTAATCAAGTAAACCTTCTCACTGACGGTAGAGAAGATTAGTAAATGTTTTGCATTTTGTAAAGGTGAGGAAGAAGTGAATCAAATGCGCATTTATGCATTTGGCATATGCTTTTGTAATTTGCATTCAAATTATATATTTATCATACATTTTTGTTCCCTGGGAATTGATTCGACCTGGTGTTATTAGCATCATTTGACCTATAGGAACCCTATAGGAAGCTATGGATTCATTCCATTTTGTATTCCCCTCAGTTAAAGAGATTTTTGTGTATTAGCTGAACTAAAACGCCGCAGAAGGACCGGGGCAACTCTATTGGATTTGTCTCTAATTGATTTCTGTTATTTCATTATAGCCGTTTAGTCTCAGCTGTTCGCCTGGCAAACCAACCAGGTTTGTTGTTCGCTCTGTAGACTTGTTCCTCGGTGGGCTATACCCCATGCTGACTCGTTGCAAGGCCTCATCTGTTTTTATATGGTAGGCTCTTAACACAAACACTGGTTTCGCTCTGTCACAGAGCCCTTCTGTTTACACCATTAAGAGAGCTGAGAATTGATGTAATCTTCAGCTGCAGAAGGTCTAATGGACATACGTGGCCCTCAGGCTTTCCCCTGATGAGTCTTGCTGGTTCTTGTTGCATGGCAGAACTCTTGCGAGGCCCAGTATGCATCCACGCTAACACACACACACGGTATGCTAGTTCTGCAATTGGTTAATAAATTGGATCTGTGAAGCCTGATCTCACGCGAATTTGTATGTATTTGCGAATTAGTAGTGAATCATGAAATACAGCACTTTGCAGTTCAGGTGGCCCGCCTAAGCTGGGAAACCCTACCGCCTTAACTCGGTCGTCCAAGAAAAATTATTCGCGGCACAAAAGGCCGTCAAGTGCATCTCGGAAATAATGCGGAAGCGCTTCATAAGTGGACTTATGTTTTGGGTTTATTTAAGCCTGTTATTGTATTAGTCTATAGTTTTTGCTAATTTAAAGTAAGTAGGCTGGTGATTTTTGTTGTTTGAGCAACCTGCTAGCTAGTTTGCACATGCCTGTTGATTTGATATAATTGTTGAGCACTCTTGCTCACGTTATTTATGTACATTATTAACATGCTACAGTAGTAACACTCCGTTAAGATAATGTAATTAATAGTGGGAAATAATCAGTTTTTACAATCTTCTACAACATCTGCTTCAGGTTGTGTTTATTATCCCTTTAGTTTCACTTCATCACGCAGCTATTGCTGTTAGAGGTATCTGTTAAAAACATTTAATTAATTAATAATCTAGTATGTGTTCATTTCCTGTCATAGTTTCTTAAAAATTAAGTTTTATATAAGTGTTTTTAATAAAAATATTTTCATTTTCATCTTGACGCGTACACCCCGCCCCTTTGACTGCCACGCCCCTGGCACGAATGTGGACGTACAAATTTGTAAAATACATACGAATTGCCATGAGATTGCATTGGCAAAACGTATTATTTAATAGAATAGAAAGACTCTATGGTTCTTAGATCTTTCCACTTCAACTTTATGCGTAACTTCATAGTAATTAGTTAATTTTCTCTTAGTATATTTACTTATTACATGCTTATTCTACAGTTATTACAATGTTATTACTATCATAGTCAGTTGTTATACCTGAAAGGATTCTTGCATAATCTGAGTCATGTGGAGCACAACCAGATCTCTAGGGCTGATTTGGCAATAACCAAAATACGATAAGCGATTGAGGTGGTGGGTAATTGAAGTGAATTGGCAGTAAGCCACATGGTTCGAGGACACGGGCAAATCAAAAGAAATTAAAGAGCTCACCTAAGAGAATAATTAAGAAATGTATTAATTACTTTATTGGCATGATTACACAACATTTTTTAGTGCATACATAAAGTACATTTATCAATGCTTAATCTATGCATCCATACATTAATCTATGCATAAATTAAAATACGCATTGCTTTATTGTTTTAGGGCTACTTACGTTCTGTTATGTCATCAGTCTCTTATGTGTAGCACACAAGTATATTGTTATACTTCTAAATACTCTTCATAATAGACCCCACTCCTTGACCTCCACCCCCTTTGGATTGGCATCGGCTCTTCTTATCATCGACGACATACATAATTGATTCAGGAATGAGGAGTGAAATTACGATGATCCGTGAAAAACGCAGACTCGGACTAGTGTGGCTATTTTGGGTTTGCCAGGCCGGAAACTAACTCTTGACTGAGCCTCTACGGATACCCGACAGCTCACTTAACCTCAGGATGCCTTTCAAGAACATAAAGTCTGATCACAGATTTGTAATAAATATATTAACAGTAAATTGAGAATAATATGCTTCAACAACAGCCCAATTTGTTCTTAATCATTTCAGAAGCATCTGTTCGATCTAAAAAGGTCTTGTTTTACAGTCCGTGGTTAGATTCAGACACCGTTCTGTACCGTACTGTAATTTCTCCGCGTATCTGTATAACAGCATTACGCTTGTATCATCTGTGGCAGAAACCCAATACAAGCTGGAAAGCAGTGAACCGCTGATGTTTTTATGAAATGCTATCCAGTGTTTCGGCAGCCGAAGTATCTGTTTCCACACCTTCTGCGGGCCACAATCGATCAGACGGATCCATTTCTGTGGAGTTTGGTGCGTTGTGTTTTCACAGGGTCGCGGGTTAATGAATGGTCATTTTGCAGAGAAAGGGACTCTCGCTTGTCTCATCTCTGATCTCTGAGTGCTGGTTATCTCACTCTTTCAGCCATTCTCCATACAGTCGCTCGGCCAGGTGCATGGAGATAATACTTAAATGAGACGGAGAAAGGGGTTGTTATAGGTTTGCATTTCCAAATTCATTTTTTGTTATACAAGACCCTGTCTGTGAAATCGAGGCTCATAATCGAAGTAATTGCAATTAGGAGTTTGATTTAAATCTTTGACATGGCCTTACTCAGGCTTTATTAAAGGAAAGCTCCACTTTCATAAAAAAATCAAGACATAAACTTAATGAAAGTGGAATATTCCTTTAAAGATATCAAGGTTATATACAGTGTGTTGTGCACACAAATAGGCCTGGACTTTATACAGCTTTTCCTGTTAAAACTCTCAAACCTGTCTTGACTTTATAGCCATTAGCCTGTGCATTGCATGTAAGCTTGGCTTTTAGTTATATTAGAAGAGAGCGTTTGTTTAGCCCGGTTACGGTCTCCTGTCTGCACGCTGTCATAACACTCATGCTGTTCTCACCTCATTTCTGAATGAGCTGCTGATTTATAGGTTTAGAGGTGAACTACGCGGCACATCATATTATGAGCGAGAGGCCATTTATACATGGCACTCTCTCGCTCTCTCACCTGTCCAACAGTATTGATTATGCTCTCTTTTTGAGCTCCCGCGGAGGTGATAGCGTGACCTTCCTAGCCGTTCCATTAGTGGTATTACTCTTCAATCCAATCTCCTATAGCCTTGCTAGTACCTCTGCGTTAGACTGTCGACACGCATGTGCATGCACGCGGTCAGAAAATTCACATCTGTATTGCTGAGGTTTCGACAAAACATGCGAAAGGCACGTTTTATTGGCTACGCTTATTACCTGTAAGCACACAAGGCTTTGAGCTAAAGTAATAAATGTCACTTTCTGATGGAAAATACGATCGGGGAGAAAGCGAAGGTGCATCAGGTCATAAAAGAAGATGGAGTGTAAGAACGTGCCACCACGGATGTCTTGTCATTTACCCAAACCCCAAATTTCCCCACTTAATCATTCAACAGGGTTCCCAAGTGTCCTGGAATATCATCGAATTTCAAAAGGTCTATTCCAGGAATTAAAATTCAGGAAATTTTCAGTCATGGAATATCAGGGCTTTTTGTTTGTTGCTTTAAATTTTATTTGTCATCCATCACAATGTAATCCGCTTGTTAAGTTGTGACGTTGTAACTTTTTCAGCGTGCGGCTCCCCTTGTGTACGGTGCATTCCTTCGCGGCCACCCCAAAGAAAGTTTATGAGAAAAAACTTTTCTAAAACTTAACATTTTAATTAAACAAAACATTAATTACACAGAATTTATGATAAATTAATGTATTTTATAAAATGTCATAAAACTGGGGCCCCCCTGGCACCATCTTGCGGCCCCATCTTTATTGCCCCGGCCCCCAGTTTGAGAACCACTGCAAAACATTAAATTAAACAAAGTAGTGCTGTTGGTTAGTAGCCTTTTTTTATTTAATTACACAGAATTTATGATAAATTAATGTATTTTATAAAATGTCAGAATAACTGGGGCCCCCCTGGTAGAGCTGTAATCGGGCCTTAAAAGTTAAGCCCGAAATGTCCGAAGCCCGACAGAATGCAGCCTGAACCCGAACGTACATTTAGATTGACAGCTTTTTACAAGCCCGAACCCGTTTACAGCCCGACATTATTTAAATGTGCGCACACACACAGCTTTTGTCAAGAATGAGAAATTTACACAGGTTTTAACATTATTTATTCATGACTAATAATCTACACGCCACTTGGAAGTTGAAACAAAGAAATAAAATAAGTCATCTGTAACATTGTAACATCTCATTCTAAATAGGCTTATGCAATACACCATAAATATGCCAATAAAATTATTATTTCTTAACGAATTAAATTAAGATAATACATTCTGAATTAAGATGGGAATTTGGCAATAACGAAATTAAGAGAAAGGCTCCGCGGGATTTGCGTCGGCACTTCTCTCCATTACTGCCAACATTAGTCTATATCCTCTGTCTAAATTATGTATTGAAGACTCGATTCATATTTAGTTATACATTGAAAAACCTACTCACCAAGATTAGGCTACATGTTTTTGATGAGGAAAATCATTAAATCCACTGGTTGCAACGAATTCAGCGCAGTCCTGCGCTACTGATGCAGCATCCAGCAGCATTGAACTTGACCGATCATTTACCTCACAAAGCCGAAGCGCAAGCCCGAACCCGGCCCGAGCCCGTGTAAAATGTTAGAAATTACGGCCGAACCCGACCGAACCCGTCGGGTCCCGACGGGTCCCGTCGGGTTCGGGCAAAGATCTTCAGCTCTACCCCCTGGCACCATCTTGCGGCCCCATCTTTATTGCCCCGGCCCCCAGTTTGAGAACCACTGACGTAAGGAATACTGTATCCAGGCCTAGCCTTAGCTGTTTATCGCCATTGTTTATTCATTTCACGCATTTAAGCTAAATTTTTTCAAACTCATGGTGCGCACTACATTATCCAGGCTCTCGGCATCCTGGACATAGGTCATGGAAATTCAGTAGAAGTCAGGAAAAGTCACGGAATTTGATATTTGACTTAGGAGGCGTGCACACCAAAGCTTTTACCCAGTGGCTGGTGTATGTTTTCAATTGCTTCCAATGGAAGCATGCCGTTTTTCAAAAAAGCGCCCCCTAGCATTTTTTTCGTGCTAAAAGTCGTCACTCTGCGATTTTTCCGCGTTGAGCACAGAGAGTTAAAAAATATTTGACTTTGGGTGAAAAGCTAAGCTCGTCAATGTCAGTTCTCACACGGCTGTCCAATCACAGTACAGGAGGGTCAGGACAGACATCACAACAACCAACTGGCGCATCGTACAATGACTGATAAACAAAGCAGTAGTATCACAGCAACCAAAGCGCTCGGCTGGAAAAAAAGCTGGCATTTGGGCGTCCGCCTTGGAATTTCAGCTGCGTTTAAAAGCTTTGGTGTGCACACCCCCATAAGGTACATTCACATATAAGCGCCTTTGTCGCTGTATGTTACTCGTTTCTCTTTCAAAAGAGGCGTTTCTATATGATCTGGTTGTGATAAACAAATGAGTAACGTCCACTCCAGTAACTGACCAGAGACGGATGAAGTGAACTCCTCTGCTTCATTCTCATTGGTAGTCGCTCCCAAATGTCGCTCATAATTTGCATAAAGTTAAACATTTCTCAACTTTGTCACGCGACTGGACATGCTCCATCCAGTCGCCAACGGTTACTGACGCTTGTGTAGCCGGAATTCACCAAGCTTCTATTGAAATCAATGAGATCACGTTGCTCTGCTAGTCTGAATGCAGCTTTAGTTTAGGAACCATGGTTCAAAAAAGACACCCAACAGATCAAAACAAGGACGTCTTAGGTCAGGTTTGGAAAAGTTGATTAATCCGCCAGCAAGTGTAAATAGGATCATTACTCAGAGTTTAACATGGATATTGAATCTGATTAGCGAAAGCGCAAAACATCACAAAAAAGAGGAGCAGAGTGGCTGGCATTTAAATGCCACACACGTACACGCGTTTTCCTGTGTTTTTTCTTTCTTCCCGCCGTAGCCCTCGGTTGTGGCTCTAATTGGAGTGTGATATGAACTATGTCATTTGCTGTGATGTGATGTTGAATGGTGACAATAAAATGACAAGGGTGGGTGTGAAGCGGGAGAGAAATAGAGAAAGATGAGAGCGAGGAGAGCAGCAAGGAAGGACATCATTAGCTGTTGGCTTTCTCCGTAAAATCTCTCATGCAAACTCACAATAGGCCTTGGGTTTCGGGATAGTCCAAAATATCAGTGTCTGCATTGGGTGACTGTTGTTATGGATTTTTTTAGGGCGGATAAGAGTAAACTCACTAACCAAAGGCCATCTTCATGATTTCTGTGGCTCATGTGAGCTTCTTACATGAATATGCTAAAATCCCATGTTTAAACATTTTCTTTATACAAGCAGAAACAGCCCTAATAACTGGATTAGTTTAACATTGAACCAGCTAACCAGCTGTTTTATACTTTGCCCTTGAGCTTTGACCTTGACCTCATTCCTCACCATGAATTTTGACATTGACCCTACAGTATGTTTGACCTGTTTAGACACAAACAGCTGTCTTTAATGCTTTTAATAGCCCTTTCACAGGGTATGATGCATCTTTCGATCAAATTTGTTTGTTTCGTGCTTTGCTTTTCAGTATTTCCTTCAACATCAACATCTATGGTCTATTATCCTGTGTATTGTTCACTTAAACTGGCCCAACGTATACTGGCTGCACATCCCGAAGGCGCCGTGGTTAGTTTAAATGGATTTGTTTTGGATAGCTGGGAATAGAAATACACAACAGGGAAAGTTTGGCTCATCTTTTTACTGTTTGTTTGAAAATCAGCGTGTCACTTCCTTTTGATGTTGCTTCTTTTGTCTCCATCTCACTGTCTCTCTCCCCTTACTGTCTCTTACTCTCTCTCTTTTCTGTCATCTCTTGTTTAGGATGAAGGGTTTAGACATAGTGCAAAGGTTTACTGTGTTTTTTGTATCTTTTGAAGTGACTTAAGCTGTAATACACAGTTTGAGTTCTCTATATGCAAGATTGAGCACACACAAACATGCAGATCTTTATTTATTAACATTTTGGGAGGCAGTGTGCGTTTCTGTAGAAAGTCAGCCCAAAGGGAGTGATGATAAAAAAAACCTAGATGGCTTGTTGCGGTATTAGAAAACCTCACCCCAGCCGCGTAGGGCTGCAGTTCACACACTACATGCCGAAAGATTTCTTCATTCCCGCTGTAAATGTGCACTTTACAAGCAGATATTATTTCACCTACAGCCTTAGGATCCCAAAGATATTGCTTTTCTTACCGTTAATATCTTCCTTCAGAGAGGAGAGAAATGTGGTTAGGATTGTATTGGCCCTTTTCACTGTTAGTTTATTCTATTTGTATCCAGCGGTTTATTCAACCAGTAGCCAGTGGGTCACCAAGCCAGTACTGTAATACGATGTTTGCTGATACCTCAAAAACTGTGTGAAACAATTTCAATTTGATTAGTTTTTGGGGGTATATTGATTGATTTATCGATGTTTAGATACTGTAGCAGATACAAAGTTGTCTGTTTTTGCTACTACCACAAAGTTGTAGTTGCATCACAATTTGACGCACAGGCCGACATTTCTTTTAAGCAAACAAAAATGCACGCTTTGGCAGAAATACGTAGACGACGTTACGTGAACATGTAGAGGGTGTCAAAATAAAAGTAACTCATGTTGCTGCATAAACCCCTACTTGACATCTTTATCTTTTGAATTGCATCTTTTTTGCTTATGGAAATAGTTTACTTAATTTTACTTAATTTTCTTTCATTTACTCAGAGAGAGATTAAAAATCAGACGTAGGCGGGTGATACCTGAAAATGTGGAGGGTGTCAAAATAAAAGTACTTTATATCGATAAAAAAAAACCCTACTTGACATCTTTTTTATTATATATTTTTTGCATATGGAAATAGTAAAAAAGTCAAATTTACTTAATTTTCTTTCATTTACTCAGAGAGGGATTAAAAATCGGACGTAGGCGGGTGATACCTGAAAATGTGGAGGGTGTCAAAATAAAAGTACTTTATATCGATAAATAAACCCCTACTTGATATCTTTTTTATTATATATTTTTTGCTTATAGAAATAGTAAAAAAGTCAAATTTACATAATTTTCTTTCATTTACTCAGAGAAAGATTAAAAATCGGACGTAGGCGGGTGATACCTGAAAATGTGGAGGGTGTCAAAATAAAAGTACTTTATATCAATAAATAAACCCCTACTTGACATCTTTTTTATTATATATTTTTTGCTTATAGAAACAGTAAAAAAGTCAAATTTACTTAATTTTCTTTCATTTACTCAGAGAGAGATTAAAAATCGGACGTAGGCGGGTGATACCTGAAAATGTGGAGGGTGTCAAAATAAAAGTACTTTATATCGATAAATAAACCCCTACTTGACATCTTTTATATTATATATTTTTTGCTTATAGTAAAAAAGTCAAATTTACTTAATTTTCTTTCATTTACTCAGAGAGAGATGAAAAATTGGACGTAGGCGGACGTTACGTGAACATGTCAAGGGTGTCAAAATAAAAGTATCTCATATCGATGTATAAACTCCTACTTGACAATTTTGTCTTTTGTATTTCATCTTTTTTGCTTTCTGAAAAAGTAAAAAAAGTAAAAATAACTCAAATGTCTTTAATTTACTCAGAGAGAGATGAAAAATCGGATGTAGGTGGGTGCCAAAATAAAAGTACCTCATATCGATGTATAGACCCCTACTTTTCTGCTTTCTTAAAAAGTAAAATTAACTGAATTGTCTTTAATTTACTCAGAGAGAGATTAAAAATTGGACGTAGGCGAACTTTACGTGAACCTGTTGAGGGTGTCAAAATAAAAGTACCTCATATTGATGTATAAACCCCTACTTGATATCTTTATCTTTTCTGTTGTATCTTTTTTGCTTATAAAAATAGTAAAACATTAAAAATGTACTTAATTATCTTTAATTTACTCAGCGAGAGATAAAAAATTGGATGTAGGCAGATATTACGTTAACATGTCGACGGTGTCAAAATAAAAGTACCTCATATCGATGTATAAACCCCTACTTGACATCTTTATCTTTTGTATTTCATCTTTTTTGCTTATAGAAATAGTTAAAAAATTTACTTCATTTTCTTTCATTTACTCAGAGAGAGATGAAAAATTGGACGTAGGCGGACGTTACGTGAACATGTCAAGGGTGTCAAAATAAAAGTACCTCATATCGATGAATAAACTTTTACTTGATATTTTTATCTTTTGAATTGTATATTTTCTGCTTTCTTAAAAAGTAAAATTAACTGAATTGTCTTTAATTTACTCAGAGAGAGATTAAAAATTGGACAAAGGTGAACTTTACGTGAACCTGTCGAGGGTGTCAAAATAAAAGTACCTCATATTGATCTATAAACACCTACTTGATATCTTTATCTTTTCTGTTGTATCTTTTTTGCTTATAAAAATAGTAAAGCATTACAAATGTACTTAATTATCTTTAATTTACACAGAGAGAGATAAAAATTGGACGTAGGCAGATATTACGTTAACATGTCAAAATAAAAGTACCTCATATCGATGTATAAACCCCTTCTTGACATCTTGACATTTTTGCTTAGAAATAGTAATCAATTACACTTCTTTAATTTACTCACAAAAGACATTTTCTGAATATAATTTTTTTTATATACAATAAAAACACTTCACCATGGTCTGTCACCACAAATGTATCATAAAAGTCTCCTGAAATCATACTGTACAATGTCTTTTTGTGATAAACTATACAATGTGCGTCTGTATTTGCTGACTATTCTAGTAATCCTATCCTTGCGCACAAACACAAACTCTTCAAATGGTGTTAAGGTGCGAGACATGAAAACATGTTAATCATTCGGTGTTATAACGTATGAATGAATCTGTGCTGTTGGATCATTCATTTATTCTGTTCATTTAACAATAATTCATATTTGTTTCTATTCATTATCATCGAAGTTTATTATTGTACGATAAATAATGGCTGCTTTGGCAGAGAAAGATCCTTATTTGTGATGTATAAATTGACACTCCGAGCTCCACAAAAGCATTATAATGAATGAACTGTAAACTGAATGATATCCAAACAATAACAAGCCTATTTCCCATTTTCACAATTAATGCTTTGCACATCCCAGCTGACCACTAAAGCAGATCTCGGTTCTTTCTCACACCAAACACCAAGCAATTAGTCTCGCGAATGATCCCGTTATTAATAAGCCTTGCAGAATAACAAACTATGTCCGACACGCCCCAGTCCCGGCTTGAATATTTCATTATTTTTTCTCATGAATTATAAATTGATTTTGTGGCTACAAACCAACGGGGTACATATGCCAACATGTGTGTGCATTAGAGGACTTTGATTTTGCCAAAAAAGCATGAGCCATAAAAAACCCTGGAGAAGTTTTCAAACTCTATTCTTGATTTCGCATCAGGAGACTGAAGTGTGTGAAGTTTATAGAGAGATAGCATTGGTTAAACCGTCATACAGTGAAGGGAGAAATTGAATTGCGAGCGGTGAATAAGGCTTTATTTTTAATCTCTTTTTCAGCGAGTATGGATGAGATAGGCTCTGAGTGCTGTTGATGGAGATGATAGTCCCTCCCCCCATCAGATAGCATTGCATCTTTCCTCTCATGCACAAGATACCAAGAGCAATACCTGTTCAGTGCCGAGTCTGTTAAAACAACAGTAGCATCCAACTCCGTGTCTAGATAAGCGCGCTTAGGAGAGCAGGAAATGCTTTTATTAATCGATTGAATGATTTTGTGACACTGTAATCTCTCCGTTTTAGTAACTAACACTGTCAGTAAGGCCTGTAATGTATTACAAACGGATGAATAACATTTAGTTCTGATAATTGTTTTGTTTTTAATTTTGTGTACATATTTCCTGTATTTTCTGTTTGTATTAGGGCTGGGAAAAGATTAATCGCAATTAATCGCATACAAAATCAAAGTGATTTTTGGCATAATGTATGAGTATGTACTGTGTGTAACTGTTATGTACATATAAATACACACACACACACACACACACACACACACACACACACACACACACACACACACACACACACACACACACACACATTCATGTATGTATTTAAGAAACATTTATATGTGTATATATATTTATTTATATTTGTATGATATTATAAAAAACTTGATATATAAAAAAAATCTGACATGAATATATGTATGTGTGTGTGGTTGAATATTATGCACACATATATTATGCAAAAAATTACTTTTATTTTGTATGCGATTAATCGTGATTTATTTTTTCCCAGCCCTCGTTTGTATATTAATAAAAAGAGTGAAAAATAAATATGGATGGAACAGCATGATGCATGATGAAACCAAAGCTGGTGATGGTGGCCTAAGAGGCCGTTCACATGCAGCATTCTGAAAAGTTGAGATGTTTTTAACGTTATGGTGCGATGTGGTGCGGACGCGCCTGGAAAAAAAACGAGTGCGTCGCGTCGCTTCCATTTGCGTGCGCATACCGCGTACCTACATTTGAAATAACGTACTTGAGCGCGCAAAAAAACGTAATATGTGAACGGCCCCTAATGGGGGGCGTACACACCAAATGTGAATTTAACGATTTGCGTGAGTAGATTACATATAAAGTCAATGCAAAGTCACAAATAAAAACGAACTCACATGGGGTGATGCAAATGACTCAAAATGCGCGGCCTAATTGGCGCGAAAACACCCGCGTCTTTGCGTATATATTCAACTCAACTGAAAAATTCGGATGACACAAAGTTAAATACCGCAAGGAATGCAATGCTTCGCATTTGGTGTGTACGCAGCATAAGACTTTTGCACAGTACTATATATTAAAATTTTATTATGAAAGTAGAGCTGGCGAAAAAAATTGTCTGCGATTCTCTGATTCTCATGCGTGTCTCATCAGTAAAGCCAGTTCGGTGATTCGTAGTAAATGGCTATCACCTGCTTTCAGATGGAGCGGTATTTACTACAGAGCCGTATTTTACAGTAAGCTAGGCAAAATCGCGTTCATAATCGTGGAAGATCGTGAACGCGATTTTGCCTAGCTTCTTGGTGAACTACGGCTCTGTGTAGTAAATGCAATTGAGTCAAAATGCGTGGCGTAATTGGTGCGAAAACTAGGGCTGGGCGATTTGACCTAAAATCAAAACCTCGGTTAATCTAACATTTGACATCGGTTTTGATTAATAAACGATTATTTTTTGCCTCATAGTTCACTGACAAGGTTGGAAAGTTTAGGGCACACCTTAAATCAGCCTGCAATGCAATTATTCACATTTTTCCCAAAATAACTGCATTACTGAAAAATATTAAATAGACTTAACTCTATGCAGATGTTGCATGTCATTATGTACAATTGATGAAACTTTCAGAATGGGAAGTTATGAACCAAAGAATCATACAACCCCCATGACTAATTATAGACATAAGATACATACATAATAAGTTGTATCCAGATAGCATATTGTAATGAGATGAGTAGGGCAAAATACATACTTGGACTGTATCCTTTACACGTTTCTTGTATTCAATCCATTTTTTTTAACTGGGCACTGATGTCTAAGCCATTTATTCTCATCTGTAATGCTTTTGGTGTTAATGTAGACTAGAAGTTCTCCCGTTCTCTCTCTCCGTCATCTCTGAAGTGTCTAATTAAACTCACGCGGGCGCGTCTTTTCGCGGTTTTAAGTGAGTGAGATGTGATGACATTACCCGGGCTGCTTAGAGACCCATCGGTAGATTAAACTGAGCGCGTGTGCGGTAAAAACCCGATCGCGCATTCCGTATTTTTGTCACAGGTGTCTGCACATTCGCGAGTACTTCTTAGAAAAAGTACTGTGCTTCTTTTGGGCACTAGATGATCCTGCTGCTCAGTTAAACAGTGTTTGAGTTCTCCTCCATGTTTCGCTGTGCCACTGACCGGACGGGGCGGAGTTACGCAACATCACACGCAGCAGTTTGTTTTTAAAGGGAAAGTATTAACAGGATTAAAAACCGAAATAACCGACATGATAAAATAATGTCGGTTAGAGGTTCTGAATTTCGGTTTCGGTTATTTTTCGATTAATCGCCCAGCCCTAGCGAAAACACCCGCGTCTTTGCGTATATATTCAACTGAACTGAAAATTTAGCATGACACAAAGTTAAATCCCGCCAGGAACGCAATGTTTCGCATTTGGTGTGTACGCAGCATAAGACTTTTGCACAGTACTGTATATTAATATTTTATTATGAAAGTAGAGCTGGCAAAAAAAATTGCCTGCGATTCTCTGATTCTCATGCGTGTCTCATCAGTAAAGCCAGTCCGGTGATTCGTAGTAAACCGCTATCACCTGCTATCAGATGGAGCGGCATTTACTACACAGAGTCGTATTTCACCGAAAGCTAGACAAAATCGCGTTCATAATCGTGGAAGATCGTCTTCGATTATGAACGTGATTTTGCCTAGCTTCTTGGTGAAATACGGCTCTGTTTAGTAAATGCCGCTCCATTTGAAAGCAGGTGATGGCAATTTACTACTAATCACTGATGAGACACGCATGAGAATCGCAGGCGATTTTTTGCACAGCTCTATATGAAAGTAGTATAAATTGAAATGTATAATAAATGCAGTGTGATTATACATACACGCTTTACAGAAAGTGTTTATTAGTCATCCCATTCCCACCTTCTTTCACCATCTTGATCTTTTCGTCTCTTTTCTTTTGTCGGAAGATGAAAGTCTCCCCACGACTCTCCATAAAGCCGAATGAACAGCGAGGGATAATTCCCCCACCCCAGCCTGCCTCTCACTGCAGGGAGTACAGAATAAGATCCGGGGACATGGCATGAAATCCCGGTGCAGCCCCCTGCGGGCAACGCGGCGACATCAGAGTTGGTGTATTACAGGGTCGTTGTGGGGCGTGAGTCGGTGGGGGATGGAGCCGGGCACCGTGAAGTGTTTTTTATTAAACCGTAATCCAGGCAGCTGTTCTGGATAGATGCCCGCTCCCCAAACACACCGCCTCGACTCTCCGGCTTCCGCCCATGGGCGATAGATTCCTTTAATTATACACATCAAGACACACATCAACACGCCGGTGTCATTTTCTGTTATTCCACGCAGTGCTCATTGTGCAATTCACAGGGGCGCAGTTCATGCAAGTGTCTGAGAGAGATATGAATCGCACGCTTGCCAAAATATTAATCGTGTCATAATAATTAACGACTTTGGTCGAAGGTACAGCTGTACCCCCTTTCTAGAGATTTCCCCTCATGTGCTCATCAACCCCTCACACTTTTTATCACACACATGCATGAAACGCAGTAGTAAGATCTGACAAACTCCATCTACCTGCAGCTGGTCTATGATTGAGTCGTGTCTCGCCAGGGGATCTCTCAAAGGGGGACACGTGCGTCCCTCCTTTAATTACCCCTTCAGCCGCCTGCCAACTTCCAATTCTCCCCCTTCTTGCTAACAATCACGACTTCTTTCACCGAGGGGTGCGACACTCCCCGGCCATCTCCTCCTCCTTTCAGAGCGCAGATATCAAAAGTGTCACAGTCTGGGTATCCCACAGCCTTCAGAGGAGTATTGAAATGAAGCTAATGACAGCCTTAACGCTCTCCCTCTGGGATCATTGTGCGTATTGACCAAGACTGTCACCACTGATGCACAGATTAATCTCTGTGGATGGTCAACAAGGGCCTTATGTTACTTTATATTTGTCCACAAAGAGAAAGATTTTCTTATTTTTTATTACAGCTACTGTAATGAAACCCAAAAGGATTTGATCCCAGGTCTTAATAAAACATATCTTCTAAATTATTAAGTTCATGTTTTATCTCGCCTATGCCAGCAAGTGCAGAAAAAGTGCACATTGACCATCTTCTCCCAATTATTTGGAGATACAGCCGTAAGTTTATTTTCATAAAAAAGTACAAAAGATGGTTTAAACCTGAAGGTGGAGGTTTTCCTCTTTGATGTGTAAAGCTTTCGAGCGAGGCTTCGTTCAATGGTGCTGCTCTTTTAACGGCAGGAGGGGGCCCGGGGTCCTGATCTCTGTCAGCTCAAGTGCCGCGTCAAGTGCCTTGCAGCTGCGGATATGAATATCGAAAACCGGATTCGAATCAGGCAAACTTATTACATGTAGTGCTTGCGCACGTGGCACAGCGGGGTAACTGGATCTGAATGCATATGATTCACGAGTCATTCCTGGATTATTTCATTGAGTAACAGCCATACGTTATAGATTCAAAATTAAAATGGTTATCGTGGGCGTGTCTTTGAGAATTATTATGTATTATAGTATAGTACTCTTCAAGGGATAGTTCACCCAAAAATGTACTTTAATTCACTTTAAAGTTGTTTTAACGTTGAAGAGTTTCTTTATTCTGTTGAATACAAAAGAAGATATGAATAGTTTGGTTGCAAAACGCAATAAATACATTTTTACTAATTTTGGCAAAAGAAAGTGACAAGATTAAAACCACTTTTTCTGTTTTAAGCTTAAACATAGCATCTTTAGGTTATAATAAAATTAAAATTCAAATCCATAATTTGATTTTCAAAGATTTATTATAAAAACGGATTATTTTTTCCACAAAATGCAATAAATTCACACCAAGTTTTTTTCCAAAATGCTATAAATCTATTAAATCAATATATAAATGTGCATTCATCTTTGCCATGTTATATTCATTTAGTATACACTGATTAAAAATAAACATTAATGGCATTAATCAAAACACTTACTTTGTCATATTAAGGACACTGTCATTGCTGCTGTCATCTTTGGGACGTCGGCACTTAACTTTTTTGACAGTGATCAGCTGTAAAATGTTTTGGTCCTGCTCGATTTTCGTTGCCTTCGCGTAAAAAATTGAAAGTTTTTTATAAGATCCCCTGTGGTCAATGTGTTAGCATGACAGAAGCTTTATGAGAACAAGCAACAGCCGACATTTTTCCATCTCCCGAGTGCCTCTCACGTAAATTTTTTTATTTTCATGGCTTATGTTTCTTCCATGCCACAGAAAAACACCACAGGTTTATCAATGCCATCAAAAGTATTATTTTTTGTTTGTTTGTTGATCACGAAGTACAAAGTAGATGAGGAAAACTAGGATTCTGTGTGTATTCAACGCCCCGTCATAATTGTTTACAATGCGTGGAATGGTGCGCTGTGATTGGTTAAGCGGATTTATTGCTTTCTTCGGAGAAGGAGGACTGCCATTTATCGCATTTTGGGAAAAAGGGAGAAAAAATGACAAAATAACATGGCGGATATCGGATTTTGCGTAAAATTAAGAATTTACTTGTAATATTGACCTGATACAATACTGAATTTGGTGGTAACTATTTTTTTGAATGGCATTTATTGCGTTTTGGAACCAAACTCTTCATACTTTGATAAATGATGGTGAATGCATAGGTGATGGTACCCAGTATTTGTTTATCCTACTATGGAAGTCAATAAATTTTTGAGTGAACTGTCCCTTTAAGCATCCTAAAATATAATTAACTTTAATTGAGTGTCACATTTATATTCAAATGGTAATTAATTAACACATAAATCAAACCCCATAAACCCTGTAAAAGACTATAAACTAATAATAATCTGGATTTAATCAGATATAGTGAATAAAATGTGCTATGTGCCTGTAATCAAACAATGGCTTAGTAGTGCACTCCATTATTTAGCATGCTTTATTAAAGCTGGCATTGTTTATGAATAGGTTTTATATGCATTTTCTTAATTTTTTTATAGCTTAATTTTTTTCTCAGCCTTTGAGCTGCTTACAGCCACACATCCGCTACACTGCTTGTACACGCAGTGTGAACGCTGTAACCTGTTAATATGTGCAATGAAATAAATACAGACCACTTATTTGTGCAGCACGAACGGCATTAGATATAAAAGGACGCTGCTGGATTAGACGCCCATGTGTGTCTGCTTAGGCCTACTGTTACATTGGCTCAGTGAAAGCCCCATGAGAGAGACACTGCTGCAGGCTATATCCCTCGACTACATTTGCTCCTATGTCTGGCAAAATGTCTGAAATTAAAAATACATGCGCACGATGATCAGACTGCCAGACTGAGTCAGACATTTGGTGGGACTGTGAAATGTAATCTTGTGCGGAAAGCAACATAGAAAGCCCCGTTTCATTGTTTTTCTATTTTCACAGCCCACAATAATAAGCAATATCAGAATGATTGAGACGTTTACTGCTGGGAGATGGGCACATTGTTTATTTCCTTCACAATGAGAGAGAAATGGATAGAGAGAGAGCAGATTCAATCCCACTTGTGTTGAGAGGTGACACTTTGAAAAGGGTAGCATTTCTCGCCATTTTTCTTGGTTCTAGTTTGGACGTTGAAGCGCGAGGCTCTCTGCGATGTTTTTGACACAACACCCTCGAGGTGTCACTTTAGAGAATCATTTTAAGGATTTCTGTTGTGGGTGATAGAGAGTTTACAGTATGCATCTGAAAAAGCAAACAGGACGCATCGCCGGTCTAAAGAAGTGTCGGACATTGAAAAGGTTGATGCTGTCAATCCAGGCGACAGCTGTTTTTCTCGAAACTGACTTCCTCTGTTGTAGTTCTTTTGTTTGTGTAATTTTGACCCTCAGCAGAGATTCCTAATGAGCGTGAAGGAGCGTGCCCAAATCCCTCAGTGGCCCAGCCTCCTGCTCGCAGTGAATAATGAGCGACCTCTTCACAGAACTCCATAGAAACCTCTGCAGATTTCAAAGCCATCATTAACCAAGTTTGAGACATTTCCACTTTTTGCATGTTTGGTAATAAATATTTTGGCTAATTCAGGAGTGTAGTTCTCCCAGCTTCAACACCAGGTTCAAATCCACAACTGTTCTTTAAAATGGCTGTTTCTCAATTCCAAAAACGTGAAGAACGAACTTGCGTTCTCGTGGAGATCGGTCTTGACAGGCGACCTTGGAAGAACAAACTCAAAAGGTCCCGAGAACACAGAACGCACTTGTGAGAATTGAGATGTGTGCAGTCTTCCTGTTGGTCACCTGATTTCCCCAGATTTAACATTGCAACATTCATAAGGCGACAAACATACCATTATCTGCATTTTATATACATTTTTTTTTATTATGTATTATTTTGTAATGCTAAATACGTAAATATTTCAGATACCTTATCAGGAAATAATAATATAATCTAAAATAATAAAAGTAAATATTTCAGATACCTTGTCAGGAAATAATAATATAATCTATATATATATAGATTATATATAATCTAATATAATAAAATATACGGAGCCCCTAAGGGGACATGGAGAAAAAAATTAAATAAAGTTTAGTTTTGCGTGCACACCTGAAACTATCATGTGCACACGTGAAACTATCGCGTGCGCACACGAAACTAAACTTTTTTAAAAAATTCTGCACATGAAAGTTTCACGTGAGCACGCGAAAGTTTCACGTGAGCACGCGAAAGTTTCACGTGAGCACGCGAAAGTTTCACGTGAGCACGCGAAAGTTTCACGTGAGCACGCGAAAGTTTCACGTGAGCACGCGAAAGTTTCACGTGAGCACGCGAAAGTTTCACGTGAGCACGCGAAACTAAACTTTTGATTTTTTTTACTCCAATGTCACCTTAGGTAGGGGCTCGGTAAAAATAAGATACTAAAATAAAGAATTTTTTATGTATTTAATACTTAAAATTTACTTGAAGTTTTATAAGTTACTTAAAGTTTACTTTAACCAGTGTCTCACTCTGGCGCGTTCCTTCCTCCACCATTGTTTTGCCGCAATGACTTCTGGGGTGTAAAGCGATTTCAGTGCGCAAGTCTGCACTCGATGCATTCTCGATATCAAGAATGCATCTGGGTATTTTCATGCGTCCTCTGTACTTGCGTTCTTGAGAATTGGAATTGAACTTCAACGATTAATGATGACGTAGAACGAGGACACTAGGACGCAAGATCGCTGAAGAACGCATATTGAGAAACAATATATTTCCAGTGTATTTAGATTGTATCCTCATGGCCTGTACCCTGACAACATCCTGCTCTTTTAATCCACAGCACAAAATATTGCACTTCATGCTGTGAGCCGCTCGGTGACCTTGACCTTGAGCTGAAGTTGCATAGAAAACATTGTTGTTTTTACTTTTGCCACAGTTGCCTTTCACAGATTTTTGTTTCTTGGTGATAAATGTATATGTTGCAAAAGCGCAGCTGCACATGTAGGGAGGATCATTTGAAACAATAATGTTGGCACACAAGACAGACAGGCGGATACGCTGTTGAAACATCTCCATTGTGCAAGGGTGAACCTTAGACTATAGTGCTCTCGTAAATATAAAGTGCTTTCTTAAGGGGGGGGTAAAGCTATTTCATGCATTCTGACTTATTAATACTATTTAAGAGTTGGATTCCCCTTCTTACAGACAGGCAAAGTTTCAAAAAAGCACTTTCTATGTTCTATGTTCTTTTAAGCGCATGCAAATAAATGGTTTTCAAAGTTTTTAAGTGACTTTTTAAAAGGTTCCCATGTAGCATCAGGCTGCATGTAGAAGACATACCAACCATTTTTACAGTTGCATTTCCTTTGTATGTCACATCCTTTGTTCCTTTCAACACATTAACGGGAATGAATTTTAAATAGGTGCTGGTTGACGTATGGCCATGTGTTTATGGGTGCTCACATATGCTAGTTGTCTGTGTGTTTAATGATAGCCTCTAGTGTTGCTGACAGTCTGTTTGGGCCATGTGTCTTCTCATGTTGTCATAGATTTATGGCATTACATTACCCAAGAACGACACCAGGACACTTACCCCCATTCCCATGTGTGCATTAGCACACCTCCTTAACACACACACAACCATACATCAGACACACGGACAGTTGCACACGCGCACGTCTGTCTCGCTAAAGTGCAGGTCAGTGACCGTACGACTCCATCGGTTCAGTATCGCAGCAGCTGCTTGTGATCTCACCCGAGAGCAGAGTGCAAGACACGAGCGCTGCTTTAATGCCTTTGAACTCATGAGCATATAGACACTTCCCGAACACACACTTCTCGTCATGCACACTGAATAATCCTACTTTGCTGGAAAGTTTTCAGCTTCTGGGTATTCATTTGAAGAGAGAGGAACAAACTGTACGCCTTCTATGAAAGGAAAGATGATTAGAGACTCGATTCATGCCCACAACAATTTGATCATTTCTGATTCTGCCCCATGTGCTTCCACTTTCTCTTTCTCAGATTTTCTTAATATGTGTGCATTTCTCACTTCCTTTCAAGTCTTTGGCTTTAGTGTGTTTGTCTGGTGCACTTGCCATGTGTGGTTTGTGTGTTTTCATTGTGTGTGAGTTGCCATGTCCTCTAAAATAGTCCTGTCTGGGTACCACAATATCATAGAGACTTTTTGACCAGCAAAAAATTTTAAAGGTCACCTAATATGGCAAATGTCATGATGTAATATTGTAATACCCTATAGATCATATATTATCCCATGTTGAAAATGCTAATTTTTGGGTGTGCAGTAAAATGCTGTTTTTTTGTTTGTATCTCTTTAAAGGGATAGTTCACCCAAAAATGAAAATAATGTCATTAATGACCCTCTCGCCGTTCCAAACTTGTAAGACCTCCGTTTATCTTCGGAAACACAGTTTAAGATGTTTTATATTTAGTCCGAGAGCTTGTTGACTCTTCATTGAAAATCTACGTACGGTATACTGTCCATGTCCAGAAAGGTAATAAAAACATCATCAAAGTAGTCCATGTGACATCAGTGGGTTAGTTAGAATGTGTTGAAGCATCGAAAATACATTTTGGTCCAAAAATAACAAAAATTACCACTTTATTCAGAATTGTCTTCTCTTCTGCGTCTGTTGTGAAGTGCATGCGCTAGACTAAAGTCACGTGACTACAGTGATGCGGATGACGTATGATGTGGCTGACGTGTTATTGGGGTGCCCCAGCTGTTTTTTTGTGCGCCCGGACTTCATTTACAATCTGAGGGAGACGCACGCTTTAAGTTTGAAAAAAAATGTCTGAGGATAACACGTCATCCGCGTGCGTCACTGCAGTCATATGACTTCAGTCTCGCGCATGCGCTTCACAACAGACGCGGAAGAGAAGGCAATGCTGCATAAAGTCGTAATTTTTGATATTTTTGGACCAAAATGTATTTTCGATGCTTCAACACATTCTAACTGACCCACTGATGTCACATGGACTACTTTGATGATGTTTTATTTCCTTTTTGGAGATGGACAGTATACCGTGCGTAGATTTTCAATGAAGGGTCAACAAGCGCTCGGACTAAATATAAAACATCTTAAACTGTGTTCCGAAGATGAACGGAGGTCTTACGATTTTGGAACGACATGAGGGTGAGTCATTAATGACATTATTTTCATTTTTGGGTGAACTATCCCTTTTAAATGCAAATGAGCTGCTGCTTCCCTCCCTGTTACTGTTATCTATACAAAAACATACACTGTTTAAAAAAAATCACATTCATTGTTCATAATGAATGTGTGGTAATGGATCATGTAAAGGAGATTGAAATTATGACCTAATGTGGTCTTTGGACAATTGTGGGCGGGGCCTGCACAACGTGATGTCAGTTTGCTCAAAAAACACCAACAGCTTGTCCCATGAGACTACTGGGGATTTCAAAAAGGTGTGGGCAGATTTTTATCATTTAACATAAACTTTTATATGTTGTGTTTTTTATATTACGTGACCTTTAAATCAACTAGCAACAACACAATATCCTAAAACTCCAAACACCATGGCAACTGCAAAGCAATGTCCTGGCAGCCACCCAGAGCATGTCTGCATCTTAGCGGTGACTTTTGCACAGACAAACAGGACCCATATTTACTTTAGCACATCTAGTTTTATTCTTTCATCTCTTTCCTGTTAGTTAAAATCTGCACTTTTGGCTGTCACACACTTTGTGCACAGTGGTCGAAGGACTAGCATCTGTAGCATTCCCGCTGCACGGTTGCATGCATGTTCTTCGGTGTATGCAATATTTTCTGCCATGTGGGATAGCACAAGGATTCATTCTGCTCTCCAGCACCATGGCAACATGCACACCTGATCTGAGACATCAATGCTCTTGTCATTTATTTATATAAATTTTTCATCTGTGGTCGGGTTGGACCCGTGCCACTCTAATCACGTTGCACGTGCTCGGTTATTTCCGCTGTCCTTCACTCTGTTGACGCCCTGAGCGTGCACGGCGCACGCACACAAACACACATAATCACTTACCCATCCCCTGAAGAGGAGTCTCGCATAGTGTGACCTGTGTGTGTGTGTTGCGTCGTGGGACCTGTAGAGTTTGGCATCAGACCTCTCCAGATGCCACACATTGGAAGCATATGCTGCATCTTTGTGTGCGTAGCATTGATGTGTACGTGCTTCATAGCACAACTAATTCAGCTTTGTCTTGGGTTTCAGGATATATATTTTGTGTTTCCCTCTTTCTTATTTATTCACTTTGTTGTTTGACTTGATGCTGGGATTGCATTCATAGTTTAGAGAAGACGAGAAGATCCCTTTTGCTCTATGGAGACAGTTAGTGTTCATCTGCGGACAACTTGATGACGTGTGCAGCAAACTCCCACGGGTGTGTACGTGTTTGTGTGTGTGCACATGAGTTTATGTGTGTGACCATACCATGTTCAGGCTTGCTGTCTCCACTGGAAATACATGGATGCTTCTCAATTGTTTCGCTTTAGGTTTACCTACAACAGATCTAAGTTTGGGATAGTGTGGGTGGTTGACTCCAGGTTACAGGGTCACAATAGGGAGAGTTTGTTGTGAAGTTTGAGAGAGCGGGGAGTTCTCCAGAGAGGGTTTTCCTCTCCCATAGTTTCCCTGGAGGATGCACCATTGCAACTTGTATTTTCACCAGCCTGCTGCAGGAAAACACGCACACACAGGGTTTTTTCCCAGTATGCATTAGTGAGGACATCTCATAGTGTTTGAACTTGTGTATAATGATTAATATAATTATATTTTCTATCCTTAATAGTAAGTTTTTGACTTATTTTACTATACTAACTATGCTACAGTATGAGGAAGTTTTGGCTCTTACATATAGAGCTAAAACCTACTAAAAATGCATTTAACTCATGCTTTGAGGACAAAGTTGTCTCTAGAAGTTAGTACAGTAAGTAGGTGCACATACACTGTGTCTGATCAATGGTCTGTTGTCTGTTTTAAGATTTATCCACTAGCGCCTCTGACAGTGCAGAAGGTTTTAAAAGACTGTAATTCAGGCTGGGTGGACAAACACAGTGAGACATTTATCTGCTCTCTGTTCAAATTCAGTCGCTGACCATTTATGGAGAGAGAGAGAGAGAGAGGGAAACTCTAAACAAAATCCTCAGAGAAATGATGAAATGTAAAGACCCCCAGAAAACGAAAGGCTAATAAATAAAAGCGAAAGAAAAGAAAGAAGAGAAAGCGCTGGGATGTTTAGTTAGTGTCCCATGTCTCTGAACCCCAAGGCTCTGTGAGTCATGCAGTCCTACTGCATTCACGTCATTAATCTCTCTTTTAAAGCGCTTTCCAATGTCTGGCCGAACCGTAAGGAATGGTTCACTATTTGTCCACTTCAGCCTGGTTGAAAAGGGTATAAACAGAGGTCAGAGCCAGCTGCAAATGGGTGGGTTAGCAGCAAGTGGGTGGAGCTTTAGCCGCAAGTGGGCTGTACAAACTTCCAGAGGATTCACCACCGTCCCATTTGAAGCGTAAACTCCTACTTGCACATTTCTGAAATCCCTCCTACTTGCGGCATTAGCTCCTCCCATTTGCGGCATAAGGTCCTCCCACCTGCAGTCTCAGGGCTGCAGCGATATATACTTGGCCTGGTTCAGCACGGCACGGTTAAAAACGCCTCGGCCTGGAATTCCGATTTCGGAAATCTTGCTGACGTCGCCACTCAGGATCGGTCACTCGCCTGTTGCCTGGCTACAAGTTTCTCTCTTTATAGCTGTTAATGTGTGTTAATTTAATGAAGATAAACACAGATTAGGTCAAAAGTTGTGTTAAGTGATCATTCTCTGTCACGCTCTCACTATTAACATCACATACGTCTGCAAAACTCTTGTGTTACCAAGGCAACAACTGACGCATTTATATTACGTTCTAATCTACGTAGAGTGCCGCAGAGATGTACATATTTTTTAGGCCAACTTTTGAAGTTAATGGGACACAAGGTCAGGTGGCCTTTTTGTGTGGAGTTTGCATGTTCTCCCTGTGTCCCGGGGGTTTACTCCGGGTCCTCTGGTTTTCTCCCTAAGGCCAAAAACGATACCAACCCCCCCCCCAACCTTAACCAGTTCTCGCAATGAATAAAGCCATAGATGCTGGAATGGTGTGAACAATAAAGAAAGAAAGAAAGAAAGAAAGAAAGAAAGAAAGAAAGAAAGAAAGAAAGAAAGAAAGAAAGAAAGAAATGTGGTGGCTAGTTGACCAGCCAAGGGCAGAGTTGAACCAGCCAATAACCAGCTTGAACCAGGTAAAAATCATACCGGTATACGTATTTCCAGAGCAGTGCTATTTATGTTGTCATGACACCCAACAGTTTGACTTGACGTTGGGATTGCATTCATAGTTTACAGAAGACGAGAAGATCCCTTTTGCTCTATGGAGACAGTTAGTGTTCATCTGCGGACAACTTGATGACGTGACTTTTTTTTGTAGGCCAACTTTGGAACTTAGCGGGACACTGGTTCCCTCGCTAAAAAGCCCATTTATTTTTCCCATAGACTTTTGGATTATCACAAAAAAATAAGCTCGGTGTTTATTAAAAAAAGTTCATGATGCATACACGTTTTGTCCAACAAGTTAATCTTCACACATAAAGCAACTTCTATGAATTTTAAAGCCTAAATGTATTTACTAGAAATAAAAAACGAAAACAATTTAGACTTGTGGAAAAGGAAACGATAACCGTACGAGAACCGTACGTACCAAACACAACAAGAACGCTTTGGCACGGTGATGGAAAATGGCTTTAGATGCAGTCTTTATATTAAATTTTTCCACCAATACCGATAGCCGATTATTTAGACTGCCAATGCCGTTTCCAATAGTTTGGTGGTTATATTAACTTGCATTAACTAAATTCTGAAGATTATATTTTCTGAATTGTATTGACCTTTTAATATTAAACATTAAACTAGTGATGTTTCTTTAGATTTTCTATATACATAGTTTAAATTCATTGCATTTTTTCTCTTTTGATTGACAGGACGATCCATAACTATCGGCTGTTTTTAATCGGTCATGACTATCGGCTGTTTTTAATCGGTCATGACTATCGGCTGTTTTTAATCGGTCATGACTATCGGCTGTTTTTAATCGGTCATGACTATCGGCTGTTTTTTAATGGGTCATGACTATCGGCTGTTTTTACTCGGTCATAACTATCGGCTGTTTTTAATCGGTCATGACTATCGGCTGTTTTTACTCGGTCATGCCTATCGGCTGTTTTTTAATCGGTCATGACTATCGGCTGTTTTTTAATCGGTCATGACTATTGGCTGTTTTTTAATCGGTCATGACTATCGGCTGTTTTTTAATCGGTCATGACTATCAGCTGTTTTTATTTGGTCTTGACTATCGGCTGTTTTTATTTGGTCTTGACTATTGGCTGTTTTTTATTCCGTCATGGCTATCGGCTGTTTTTTAATCGGTCATGACTATCGGCTGTTTTTTAATCGGTCATGACTATCGGCTGTTTTTTAATCGGTCATGACTATTGGCTGTTTTTAATCGGTCATGACTATCGGCTGTTTTTAATCGGTCATGACTATTGGCTGTTTTTAATCAGTCATGACTATTGGCTGTTTTTAATCGTTCATGACTATCGGCTGTTTTTAATCGGTCATGACTATTTTCTGTTTTTAATCGGTCATGACTATCGGCTGTTTTTTAATGGGTCATGACTATCGGCTGTTTTTACTCGGTCATAACTATCGGCTGTTTTTAATCGGTCATGACTATCGGCTGTTTTTACTCGGTCATGCCTATCGGCTGTTTTTTAATCGGTCATGACTATCGGCTGTTTTTTAATCGGTCATGACTATTGGCTGTTTTTTAATCGGTCATGACTATCGGCTGTTTTTTAATCGGTCATGACTATCAGCTGTTTTTATTTGGTCTTGACTATCGGCTGTTTTTATTTGGTCTTGACTATTGGCTGTTTTTTTAATAGGTCATGACTATCGGCTGTTTTTTATTCGGTCATGGCTATCGGCTGTTTTTTAATCGGTCATGACTATCGGCTGTTTTTTAATCGGTCATGACTATCGGCTGTTTTTAATCAGTCATGACTATTGGCTGTTTTTAATCGGTCATGACTATCGGCTGTTTTTAATCGGTCATGACTATTTTCTGTTTTTAATCAGTCATGACTATTGGCTGTTTTTAATCGGTCATGACTATCGGCTGTTTTTAATCGGTCATGACTATTTTCTGTTTTTAATCAGTCATGACTATTGGCTGTTTTTAATCGGTCATGACTATTGGCTGTTTTTTAAATCAGTCATGACTATTGGCTGTTTTTTAAATCAGTCAAGACTATCGATTGTTTTTTAATCGGTCATGACTTATGTTTTTAAAAAATTGCTTTTATCTGCCAAAAGCGATTATTAGCCAATATATCGGTGCATCCCTTGTCATAGGTGTTTTTTGAAGTTAACTAGGTTGACTTAGCTGAACAGTTTGCAGTAGAACAAATCCCATGTATAACCTAACCTGAAGTAGAACAAATCCCATGAATAACCTAACCTGAACAGATCCTAGTTAAATGATATTGCCAGATGAGTGTCTCATACAGGCATGACTCTATCTGTGTACTTGTAATTGGGCTGGAATGTTCTGTCCTGTTGTGAGACATCCCTCCCTCCCCAAGAGTGCTGCATGTACCTGCAATAAGCAAATTCAGCCTCTCTCGGGACATCTGTGTTTTCCAGAGCTCCTCATGCAACAGCTTTAAGTGGGATGATCAAGACATTGTTGTCATGTAGACAAAATTCAACACACGCTGAAATATATCATGTGCTTTTTTGTAATTCAAAACCTTTTATTTCTTTTTTATAGCACAGACGTTATATTTTTCCGCTCATAAATTTCCAGGATTAAAGCATATTTTTGTGAGTAAAGAAAGAGTGTGCATGACATTTATTGCGCCTTGGAGACATCTACCATTGATAGTTGTCTTAACAGTTCACACTCTTATGCATGGGTGAGTTTTGCTTGATTTTGGGTAGGAATGTCTATATAAACGGTTTCATCGAAGAGGCCTACATGTGTCTCTTTGCACGTTGGAACAGCATAATGTAATAAATCAATTCGCCGGTGGGTCTTGACACGTCTGGCAGCCCTGTGAAAGCCTGCCGTAAACACATCTGATATAATCTGCTTCTGATCGGCATGAAAACTTGATACCTTATTAAATGTTTCGCTAGCACTGGTGCTCAAGCCTGGAGCTAATTGGGAGTCTTTCTCTCTCTCTCTCTCTCTCTCTCTCTCTCTCTCTCTCTCTGTGTGTGTGTCTGTGCATGCGTCTGCTCCCTTTAACCCTATGATGCTCCAGGGCACATGCCAACATGCCAAATTTGCTTTGCCAAATGGTTAGCACAGATGTTGATAAAACATAAGACAGATGTTAGATGTTTATCTTGGGTATGAATGGCAATTACCCCAAAATAATGTGAGTGCTTTGCTATCGTTTGATTGGTTAATGGTACTATTAAAGTGGGTGGGGTCAATGCAAATTTGTGCATATAGATGATTATTATTATATTGCTTTCCCAAATATATATTAAGGGAAGAATAGCTGTCACTGGGGCAGTATTTTTTTTAAAAGTGCATGTTTGTACATAAAGGATTCATATTAGTACTTCAAAGGTACATACTGATACCTTAAAAGTACATAAATGGTACATATCTGTACAGTTTTTTTTATTTTTTTATTTCAGACAGTGTATGTACAATGTTGTCAACGTAGTAAAATAAAATATTGTATCAGCCATAGAGATGTTGTGTAATAAATGATAAAGGGATGATTTAAGTCACAAGCATGTTTTTAATTTAACCAGCTTGTCTTTATTGCTATTTTTTGTATTTTTCATGTGACTTTCCATTTTGTTTTCTGTTTCAATCTCCTGGTTTTTTTACATTTAGATTTGGTAATTGTGTTTCCAAGTTTAATGCTTTCACAAAGAGACTACAGCATGCAGCTAGATAACATTTTCCTAAATCATACTTTTAATGTCCACGGTTTTCAGGTTGATCACTAACGCCATTTAACTGAAACATAGCAAAGACGCAGAGACATGTTTGTTTCCGCATCTTAATCAGAGAAGGGAGGGATTTTTCCAAAACGTAGTGATGGAGAAATGAGGAGGAAAAAGCAGAGGAGGGAGGAGAAAACGGGAGGAGAGGTGGAAGAGAGAGTCACCTCCACAAATAAACAACTTTGCTCAGTTGATTTGAATTATTTAGGGTTGTCAACAGCAGAAAACCCAGAAAATAACCAATTATGCCATCAAGCTCACTCGGTTGGAATTGACTGAGCGTTTGGCATAGAGCTGAAACATGTAGGATTGAAAATTAAAGGAATGCAAATGCGCTATACGGGAACATGTGTTCGCCTGTAAACTGTGTCAGGATATATCAAGCCTATGACGGTTTTTATGCTTATTACATTTTACTCTTGGGAAATGAGCATGATTGAAGTGAATGGGTTCATAATGTATTCATGAATATTTATTGCAGAAACGCTCTAAAGCCAATTGATTATGTATTTACGGATAGATACTTTTCAGATGATTTGCAATTTGAGTTGTAAGTTGCAATAATTTTAGATGTTAATATGATTCATAAATACATATTTCAATATATTTATACAGTGTATGGGAAATATTGTACCCATGACAACTAGGTTCATTAGTCTAAAATATACACTGTAAAAAATGTCTGTAGAAATTACAGTGTTAATGGGTATTACTGTCAACTAGCTGCCAGTAACTTACTGTAGATTTGACAATTATGTTATTTACTGGCAACATTTTGTTCGAAGTTCATTAAACATTTTCAGACTTTATCTTCTACAGTAAGTTACTGGCAACCAGCTGCAAAATTACAGCAAATTTTTACAGTGTATTTTTTATTTTTATTGTAAAGTGCCATTTTGGTCCACACGCAGTTCACTTGGTAAGCTCAGATGTCTCCCATAATGCATCACAGAAAGCACCAGCGATGTCGATAAAGCATGACTTTTACCTGCGTCACCTTTACACCTGAGACCAGGGCTCGCTCGCTCGCTCGCTTGCTCTCTTTCCTGGTTCTCGAGCCTTTTCTTATGGGAGAGTACACAGGTGGATCACTCCATTTAAATAGGC
The DNA here is from genome assembly GCF_027580225.2 of Misgurnus anguillicaudatus. NCBI lineage: Eukaryota > Metazoa > Chordata > Actinopteri > Cypriniformes > Cobitidae > Misgurnus > Misgurnus anguillicaudatus. The sequence goes on from NC_073337.2 coordinate 23,596,826, forward strand.
CATTCCAATAAAAATAGCCCATATAAAGCCAGTGAAGTGGGCCAGATCGAAACTGTATAGGGGGCGGTTGTCCGGACAGGGTTTATCCTGGTCCCAGACTAAAATGCATGTTTGAGCTGCCTTAACACCATACTGACATACCTTAACACGGTGGTTTTCAAACTGGGGGACGGGACCCCCAGGGGGGCCGCGAGATGGTGCCAGGGGGGCCCCAGTTTTATGACATTTTATGAAATACATTAATTTATCATGAACTCTTTGTAATTAAACCTAAAAAAATAAGGCTACTAACCAAAAGCACTACTTTTTTGTATAATTGAATGTTTTTTTTATTAAACTGTTGAGTTTTAGAACAGTTTTTTGTCGCAAATTTTCTTTGGGGGGCCGCGAAGGAATGCACCGTACACAAGAGAGGCCGCACGCTGAAAAAGTTTGGGAACCACTGCCTTAACATATCACTGCCATTGTTTTGTCCCAAGATGCACACTAGTATTGTTTTTTTGTAAGGAATGTTTTAAATGTCCTAATATAACTAAAGCCTAGTACTAGATTAATCTAAACCCTGTCCGGGAAACCGCCCCCATAGTGTTCCACTGTATTTCAACTTGGCTGATTAAAATCTATTACATTTTTCTAATGTCTTTCTTCCATCTTTAAAGTTTTTCTTTTAGGAGCTTTCAACTATCATCCCGACCGTCCCTGTTTCCATGGCAATAGCACTAGTGCACTAGTTTGGAAAAGAGTAGTTCCTTTAGCTCACTCACGGATACACTGCTCAACCACTTTATCTGGCATTTCTTGAGGATAACATGGCACACACACACACACACACACACACACAAAGAAATCACAGCAGCACAAAAATCCCAGCATGCCACTTTACATACACCATGCTCATCTCTGTGGAGACTGGCATGCGGGGACGGACATAAACACAGTCTACAGGTGTACCCTGGGAGATAGCGCTGAGTCTCTTTCCTGTCTGCATGGAGATAATTCACCCGTCTCCACATGCACCTCACCAAAATGTTCACAGTATGTGGTTTAGGTGTATCTCTGGCTATCTGGAAGAGTTGTTTTTGCTCCTGAGTTGTATCTGTGGAGTCCCTGGTTGATGACATCACAGCATGCGTCACCTGTTTGCACCTGTTGGAATGGGAGGTGGCAGGTGCTGCATCATACTTCCTCTGGGGAAGATAAGATCAAACACTAGGTATTGCCCGATGCACACGAAGCTCACTTGGCATTCACTCCTGCCATGGGCAACATGACGTGTTGGTCTCTAATGGCTTTAGTGTTGGGCAGGGGAATATGATGGGATAGACTAGAGCTGTATCTGATGCAAGTCGGTCTTTCCTCCTACCAATATATTTTATACAAACACTGGTATATTTGTACTTGACATGATGCAACTCCCCCCACACTACTCGAGTGCTCGATTGATTTATTAGTACTTAAGCAGTCAAAATGACCAAGGTGCACATCCCTAGACAGTCTCTGTTCTTGCTTAGTGCCAAGCCAGGGAAATTCTTTTGGCCATCGATAAAACATTTGGACAGGGTTTTCGTATCTCAGCCGCTCCCTCCCTTCCACATCTTTTCATCCATCCATCCATCCATCTATTTATCCACACAGCCCGCCTCCTCTTCATTTCTCCATCCTGTTTCTTCCCCAACAGCCCGGCTTATAGAACGGAGCCACATATCTTTAGTAAGAAACATTGCCAACAATTATAACAATTACTGCCAATTTCGCCACCTGCGGCCCCGCTGAAAGAGGGAGCCGAGCCCGAGCCAGTGTTTTATTTGCTGGAACGCCACAATGCACAATGTTTAATTACAACTAGGCTGCCAACATTTGTTAAATCTGTCTTTGAATATACACTGCTTGGTAATTCCTGCCAACTCCGTCTTTCCGGCCCTGATTTTCCCTTTTCTTTCGTAAATGCGCGTGACGTGCAGTGGGTGTGTTGCATTTACGAAGTGTCGCCTCTGTTTCCTTTGAGATCGCATATAGGTTGTAAATCGTGGTATATGTACACAACATAAACTGTCTAATATTTCACTAGGATCAATGCAAGTGAGCCTGCTCAGCACCTGCAGCCGGGCTATACAGCCTGAATCCTAATTCAACTCGTAAATAGGGAAGAGAAAAACAGGGGCCACTCTTTTGTTGCTTTTCAACAAGCTAAATGTGTGTGTGCGCCAGCTAAAACCCCTGAATGGGGCTACCAGATTACTCCAAAGTGCAGTCGTTTCAATGACATGACAAGCTTGTCAAATGCTTCTGCTATTCTCTTCCCGCGTAAATGGTTTGTCTAAGCATTTGTGCATGGCATTCAGTTTTAATGGGTTTTAATGGCTCTGAAGAGGGCCCTGATGCAGGGGCTTGTTTAAGAAAATGCTCAAGGGCGGAGTCCCACCGCCTCGCTGACCCCGGGTCTTTCTTGCAAGTTCATCAATCATGGCCTCCTCCCATTTATGAGGAGCAGATGTTCGGGGGTTCAGCCGTTTCAGGGGTACCATGCCACTGATGACCACCATCAACATCTGACCCTGAGTCAGCAGAGAAAGAGAGAGAGAAGAGGGGTGGAGACAGTCTCAAATTAATACTTATATATATAAACACAGTCTACAGGTGTACCCTATATATATATCATATTATATTCATTTACATCCTTGTTTGGCCTCAATTGCTTTAATCCAGTTGTATGTTGATTGCCTGACCCTCAGTGATGGACAGTGAGATGAACGATTTCTGTTTGTCCCCTGTTATAGTGACAAAATTAGGCATGTTGGTTTACTGTAAAAGGGCTGCAATATAATGGATATGCTGGAAGAAGGTACAAAGTTATTGTGAAGTGAAAAAGAAAAGAGAGGAAGAAAGAGTGAGATTGTGGGAGAGGTATTAAATGAGCCAAGAGGGATCATTGATCTGCTAAAAGTGCAACTCTGTACTGAATTGTAAGTGTTGAAGTAGATCTTTGAACTTGTGAACTTATAAAACACATTTGAGAGCGAGAGAGAAAAAGAGAGAGAGCAAGGGATATTAGATGGAGAATAAGATGATAGACACGTTTCCATTACCCTTCAAATTGTGCAAATCAAAATAGCGAATTGAAAATATGTTCAATGAAAACTCCTATTTGTCGCAAAACCTTTTTAACGCTCTGGTGAGGTGTTGTTTCAGGTAATTCGAAAAAGGAATATATCGCAAAACTGCAATGGAAACACTTTTACTTTTTGCGTGCGTAAAAGTCACATGATAATTATTTAAATATGGTGCGGTATGTTTGTTTGGAGGATATGACGGAAAAGAAGAGGTGTGATTGAGTTAATTTCGCAAGAACCGACAAGCACATGACATCAAAATACCGCGAGTGCAATGCGAGAGACGACCACTGTGTAGGCTTTCGAATCGTTCGCACCGTATTTTTCAGCCTAGTCACATGAAATTACATACCTATAGTCACGTAATTTTTTTATTCTTTTTCGTGATACTGTCACGAATATCCACGTTTTTTCGTGATCTTATCACAAATTTAAATAAATCAGAATTTTTTTTATAAAATAGTATAAATAGTATAAATTATACTTAAAGTGACATCCTAACGCAAACACCAAATCTAACCCTAAACCGAAACGTCAATTGTTTGAAAATAGGAAAAGGCAGTTGAGAGGCCAATACGTGACAATGACACATAAACAGAAATTCGTGATACAATTACGAAAAAACACGGAAATTTTTACAGTATCACGAAAAAGAATCAAAAATTACGTAACTATAGGTGCATAATTTCGTAAGACTGGGTAGGTATTTTTATGTCATCTGCATTTCGGTCTGCGCAGCGCCGTAAAAAGTCGAACACACTCGTCACCATTTTTCGGAATGACTTATTGCGAGAGAACAGAATTACGTTTTAATCGCATAACATCTGTTAATGGAAACGCTGTCATTTTGCACTCTTTTTTTTTGCGACTTTTAGTCAATTATGCTAAAATTTTGTTCAAATCTTTAATAGAAACCAGGCTATTATCTGTATAAGATGACTACCGTAAATTTGATTTATTAAAAAATATAGGTTAGGTTATATTTGAACTTTTACTATTTTTAATATTATTCCATATTTCAAGCGTTACACTGTTAAATTTCATTATTTCAAATCCCACTTCACATACATAGTCAATACACAGACTGTATATTATTGTATGCTTTGATTGGTTCTTACTGTTATTTGCTTTAGTAGAGAAAGCTGCAAACTGCCCATACCAACAGTTTCAATCATAATTCAACTATGATACATCACAATAATGTGTATTCCATTGACTTGTAATGTATCGTAATGTGTGTTGTATTAATAGCTAGCTATTAATACGCTATTATATAATTGCCCTATTCTACATAGTGTACAGTGTAAGTACCATACACTGTAACCGTCTAACATTGTTAAGATCTTGAAATAAACAGAGAACCAATTCTCTCCTGCATTCTTTTGTTTGATGTTGTGGTGTGATCTATGCAATATATTATGTCTGTAAACAACGTGAAATCAATGTTTATTTTCTTATCCGAGATTGTTATAATCCCAGTATGTGTAATTGTAAACTGCAGTAATGCAGGATGTTTTGAACCGTTAGATTACAATCGGTCTCTAGTGAAGCAGACCGGCTGAGTTACAGTGAGACAATAATGCAAATATTTCATGCACAAAAGAAAAGAAATTTCTTTAACCACAAGAAACAATGGAAACCGAGACAGTGACTTCTGCATTGCGTCCAATTTGCATCCCCGTTAAAATGGATGTAGTACATTTGAAGCACTTCTGTATGCGGCCCTTAATGTATTGTCTCCAAAGTAGCAGTGAGAATGACGTATTGATTTGATCAATCAATGCAGTGAAAGCAATAAAGGCATGCTGTAATAGTGGCACTTAAGGAAAGAAGGCTGAACACTGATCATTCTCGAGGAGCGAGTGAAAAAGCGAGTGCTCGGAAGAGTGTGCGTAAAGTGGAGTTAAGGCTGCGTCTGCTGCGCGTCAGCCTGAACGTTTCTTTTGTATCTCAATGATTTATGCGCGGCTAAGCAGGGTGTCTTTATTACTCAAGGCCGGTCCTTTATTTCTTATTCCCGCATCACCCTGTTGTTCTTTGTCTCTCATTTGTTTCCACCCATGTTTCAGACAATGAATGAATATATATGGCGTCTTATGATTGTATGATCCGAACTAAACCTTGGGTACCATCCTCCACTCCCTGAATTATGTCCTTGCAGGTGTCTTTTCCAATTTAAAACTGTACCTAGAGCACCTTTTGAGAATTTTTACCTTGCACTCATATTTGAAAGCATAAAACTGCTTTTAAACTGCAACTGGGCTGGATGCTAATGTGCCAGTGTTAAAGGGGGCATATCATGAAAATCTGACTTTTCTATGTTTAAGTGCCTTAATTGGGTTCACGGAAAATGTGAAAAGATTAACCCAGTAATTTAGTTTTGGTAAACCATTCTCTGCAAGCAGGTAAAAAATAGGTATTTGAAATTTGGCTCCCCTTGTGATGTCATAAGGGGATCTTATTATAATAAAACAACCCCTTAATCTGCACTATCCAACCACGGCACTATCATTTAGTGCAGAGAGAGAGAGAGAGTAATTGACAGCACAATTAAGTTTCAATTTCAACAAACCACCATTATGGTGATCAGTGTTTGCATTTCATCAGTTCATTTGCATTTAAACGAGACATTTCACAAGAATTTTTTAAGATGTAAAATGCATTTTTGATGTCCCCAGAGTACACATGTGAAGTTTTAGTTCAAAATACCCAATTGATAATTTATTACAACATGTTAACATTGCCACTTTATAGGTGCCGTTTTTGGGTGGGTCCTTTTAAATGCAAATGAGCTGATGAAATGCAAACACTGATCGCCATAATGGTGGTTTGTTAAAATTGAAACTTAATTGTGCTGTAAATTATTCTCTCTCTCTCTCTCTCTCTCTGAACTAAATGGCAGTGCAGTGGTTGGATAATGCAGATTAAGGGGTGATATTATAATTAGATCCCTTTATGACATCACAAGGGGAGCCAAATTTCAATTACCTATTTATTTCCACATGTTTGCAGAGAATGGTTTACCAAAACTAAGTTACTGGGTTGATCTTTTACACATTTTCCACGTTGACAGAAGAACTGAGAACCCAATTATAGCACTTAAACATGAAAAAATCAGATTTTCATGAAATCTCGTCTTTAAAAGGACACGCCATGTTTTGGCTCACACCTACAAAGTGGCAATTTTAACATGCTATAATGAATTTTATGTGTGGTATTATGAGCTAAAACACCAAAGATTTTACATCTTAAGAAAGTCTTGTGAAATGTCCCTTTCAAAGCATCCTTGGCTTACACTTGTTAACATAATGCACACATGGTTTGAAGCTTTAGCATTCCTGTTTATTTCCCTAAGAAGGCCAGAAAGACTTTTCTCACTTGCTCTTCCATCATCTGACCATTTCCAGAAACTCATCTAGTTGCATTTCTCACACACTAAAAGCCTTTCGTGCCCTGGCAGCTGGGCGAGGGATACAGCCATTTCGTTTCATCAAAGATTCATTGCCCCAAAGCACTGTCCTGAGGAAATGACCGGCATATCTTTTAAAACAGATCTTCGTTGTGTTAAGCCTTTGCTAAGATACTATAAAGATGGCCAGGGCTGGTGTGGACAGAGTGTTGTAGACAGGATTTATTGGTACATAGCTGCAGGTGAAGTAAGAAACCAAAGTGAATCGCTCCAAGATTGGGAATGTTGAGCCTAATCCAGTAAAACCATTCTTTACTTTGTCCTAGGTCACCTGTTTGGCCTGAATGGCTCCTGGGCTCATGTAAGTTTAAGATGGCTCATATCCAGAGATGGGGTATTGACCTGCTTGATTAACTTCTTTCCTTAGGGAGGGTGGGCTAAAGCTCTTGAGTGCTTCCCCTAGGCCAAAGAAAGCTAGTCTCCTACCACAATGACCTGCACAGATTGGGCGAGGCTCTGTGGAAAATATCGAAAAGGGATTTTGCGGTTCCTCCGTTCGACAATAAGTGCTGCCCATTTTCCACAGGGAAGCCCATCTTGCCTTCTAGTCATCGGCTTGAGTGCTAAGCAGTCCGGAGTTTATGGGAAAGCAGGGATCACAGGGAATGATGCGATTCGGGGGGAGCACGATATGAGCCTACAAAGGTTAAATATGTTATGATTGATGAGCTAGCTTTAATAGCGCACGTCTGGCCTCCCCTATCGATTAGGGAATGGATTATGCATGCATTTCCCCTTTGTGTTGGCACAACAGATGACTTAGATTACAGTGACGAATTTGAGAAACGCGAACTCGGAGCTGATTGCTTTTCCGTTATGTCTCAGCTGCATTGTGAATGATGAAGCACGCTAGTGGCTTCCGGAAAGCTATAATAATCCCGTTGTAATATTTGGGAAATCCTATTATGAAGGTTTTTATGTGGCAAAGAAAGAAAAATAGGTGAAGGCGACGACGTCTCAGAGAAGTAAAACCAGATTAGAGTTTAACAAGATAGATGTGGATGTGTATTAGTCTTTCCTTTTCCTCTTCCCCATAATCCCATTCCTCCACATTCATGTAGAACAGGGCCGACTACTCATTTTGCTATCGAGTTGTTTTTCGTTGGCATATCGTCATTTTCGGGATAATAAGGCATATAGGCATCTTTAATATGATTTTTACGGCATGGAAATGTTCATATACATTTTAGTTATGCCTAGCTCTATAGAAATAGCTCCTTGTGAGTAGAGTTACTATAAAAGGATTTTTTTAATAAGTAAAATGACTTAAAATTGTAGTACATTGGTTAAAATAAATGTGTGCGAACCTAGATGAAAGTATTTAATAAATAAATCATTTTTCTCGTTTCTAGTACAGTTCTCCCAAGCTCTTTTTTTCAAGAACATACAAGTTCATATAGATGCAGGCCATGTTTTATTCAGACTCTTGTAGTGAATGATTGAGTCTCTGATTCGTGTTTCTGCCCCGTGGGCCACAGCTCTCTCAGACCGCCGTAGCCGATCACAGACTTTGTGTTCAGCAACAGACGGCTTATCGTGAACCCTAATCGCATTCAAAGACCCAGTGGGTGTCTAGTGACTCTTTTCAAAAGCCAAGCATAAAAACATACTCGTTTACCTAATGCGAAATCGCGCATGGAGTCGGGTTCTCCGCGTCCGGTCTAGACATATTCAACCCCTGCGCTTCAACATCAACCCACAGGTCAAAGGTTGAAGGTCAAGCTCAATGAAAAGACGAATGATTGTGCCGGGGTGTTTCGAGCACATCGTGCAAGCGTGTGATAAGGTTATACATGCATGAGGTGGCAGCTTTTCTTTGCATGAACGCTGATTACGAAGATTGAGTCATTTATTGCTGTTTGTCGTTGTCATGTGCAGCCATACGAATAAGATATGATTAATAAATGCATTTGAGTAAAGTTTAAAACTATCTTGTCAGGGGTGTGCAAAGATTGATTAGGATGACAAATATATCTTTTATAAATATTATGAAGTGATAAGCTTCACCAAATGAGCGTCACTCCGGGTGGCTCCTTCTTGCGAGGGTTCGGGATCCGTGTTCATTTGTTATATAGCTAATGTGTGTGTGTGAGAGACAGTTGGAGCCTAATAATTGGCACAGACTGAGACAGGCTGAAGTAGAGGCATCCCATTCTCTCCTTTTCTCTCTCTTTCCTCCAGATACTCTGTTTAATTGAAATGACCCCATGGGGTTGTAGCACTGACCGCAGCAATTAAAACTGCCATCCAGGATAGCAGAGGGATAGAGGTCAGGATAAGGGGGATACAGGGCAACATGAGTGTGTGCCTCTGTGTGGATAGCTCACATCCATGCTCAGTCAATAAGTGCTGATGACTGTAGATAGCGGCCCTGATACTTAATATTTAAAAGGGTCAAGTGCCTTTCCACCCCCTACGGACCCCCCATTCATACTATCTCGTTCCGCTTGCATATCATCCTTTTATGATCATATGCTAATTAAAACATCATGCTGGTTTCGTTAGTAGGTTTAAAATGTGCCCTTCAGTCTTTTTAATAAGCGTTAATCTAATTTTACACCTTGGTAATACGTTTTTTGTTTTGTTTTGGAGGGCGCAAGAAGAGGGAGATGTTGCGATCCCTATAGATTGTAAACAGGGTGGACTCACAAGGGCCCGTTCACATATTGTGTCTTTGCGCGCTCAAGTTCGTTATTTTTAAAATGTAGGGTCGCGGTATGCGCACTCATAATTAGGGATGCACGATATATCGGCCTACATATCGTTATCGGCTGATAACTGCTTATTTTTAAAATTATCGGTTAACGGTCTGATAGCAAAATTAGGCCGAAAAATGAAAGCCGATAAATTATGGATTATTTTGGTTTGTTGAACCACTTGCTCATTTTGCTGGCCATGTGGAGTTTTGATTGGTGATTTCTGTGACATAGCACGAACGAAGATGACACATGTTGCGGGCTTAAGAAGAGTATGCTAGTCTAGCGCAAAGAAAAGATGTCCGCTGTCTGGGAGTTTTTCATTGTAAAATTAATATGAATATTTATCGGCCTATATATATCGGTTATTGGCCCCCAAATATAAGAGTTATCGGTTATCGGTATCGGCCAAAATTTCCATATCGGTGCATCCCTACTTATAATGGAAGCGACACGGTTAGCACCGCATTGAGTCAAAAACATCTCAACTTTTCAGAATGCCGCAAGCGCATTTAGACATTTGAAAATCTGGAATCTGAGGGTGCCAAAAATCCAAATATTAAGAAAATTGCCTTTTAACTCTTTCACCACCAGCGTTTTTTAAAAAAGTTGCCCGCCAGCGTTTTTCCTGATTTTCACAAAAGTTTAATGCCTTCCAGAAAATGTTCTTCAAATATATAAACATACAATATACCAAATGAAAGAACAGACCCTCTGCTTTCAAACAAAAAAAACTTTCATCCTACCTTGAGTAGTTCTTTTGTAATCAGCTTTTGAATATGGGTAGGTTTCTGCAAAAACAACACATTTTGAGCAAAAAGCAGAGATAATTCCATTTTTGTGGCGGACTTTTCATAGAGATCCCATTCAGAGCGATCTTTAAAACAAACACGGACATGCAGCAGCTTGCCATAGGGCAATACTTCCGGTTTTAAAAAGTTGTGGAAGGGCGGTATTGCAGAAAGACGGAAATACTCGTCATTGGCGGGGAAGCGTTTTCTCTTGATTGACGAGATATGTCGTCAATGGCGGGGAAAGAGTTAAAGTTGTCCAAATAAAGTCCTTAGCAACACGTATAATTAATGATAAATAAAGTTTTGATATATTTACGATAGGAAATCGTATCTTCATGGAACTTGATCTTAATATCTTAATGATTTTGGTATTAAAAAAAACGATAATTTTGACCCATACAATGTATTGTTGACTATTGCTAAAAATATACCCGTTTGACTGGTTTTGTGGTCCAGGGTCACATATTTTATTACTCAAAGCCTTATTTACATTCATGTCTAATTAAATAATAATTTACTTTTACAAATAGGTTATTGCTATAAATAAATCTCTCTCTTTTTGTTCATAAGTATATGCCTCTCCATTCACATTTTGGTGATTTTAGCCATTCACAGTTTTTGAAAACAAAGACTGAACGGATGTACACGTATGTTATTAGCAGTGACCGCAGCTGTTTACTGTAATTTTGTGCAGGTTGTCGATCAGGTTTTGGAAGCTTTCTTATACCTCAGACATATGACCATGTGTAAAATGTGTCCTCCCTGAAGATTTCTCAGACAGTGTGTGTCTCCATCTTTCTCTTTATCTTCCATTCTACCCAAAAACATGGCAGAAGATAGAGGTGTGCCTGCTGCCTATTTATACTAATATTAAACCATTTCCCAGAAGAGGGCTCTGAGCCTGGGAACACGAGGCCAGATATAACCGAGTCCAAATTAAGAGGTTCCTCATAGACAGCAGATGGGATTCTGGGGTAGGATCCTCTTTCTCTCTCTCTCTCTCTTTCGTTCAGCCATTGCTCATCCACTTACAATACTTTCAGATTATGTCTGTGCTGACAGTTGATGAAACCTCTCGTGCCATGTATTGCTGTCTTTGCTGTCAGCCTACACCAAGATGTCCATATTGGATTTCCTATTAATACAACTTGACTGTGACACCATTTGAAGTTTCCTCTATTTGCAAAGTGTGTTAAAAAATATATAGTGATCTATATTGTATCCTAACATGTTATACAAGTACAATACAAGGGTATTTCTAAAGGTTAACAGCCTAAATGGTCTTCTTATCATAAAGATGCATTTGTGTGTCCAAAATCTAAAGTAGAAAATCTTGTGTAGAAGGCAATCCCAGAATCCATTGCAAAAAAGTTATCAGTATTTACATGTTAAAGGGATAGTTCACCAAAAAGACATGTATAAATCTATTTGATTTGCTGAACACAAAGGAAGATTTTTGTAATGAAGTAGAAAACAGAACTACCATTGACTTCCATAGTAGGGCTCAAAAACGGTTTAGTTACAAACATAGTTCTGTTAAACACAAAGGAAAATATTTTGAGCAAAGAAATTAATACAAGTTTGTAACAACATGAGGGTGAGTAAATTATGACAGAATATCCTTTTAATGCTTGGCTATTATTAGTCAAATCAATTAAAGGCGGGGTGCATGATCTCTGAAAAGCCAATGTTGACATTTGAAATCACCTAAACAAACACGCCCCTACCCCAATAGAATCTGGACCTTCTTTTGATCGACCCGCCCCACACATACGCAACCCAAAAATCATGCACCCCGCCTTTAAAAGGATATTTTGCCTAAAAGTGAAAATCCTGTCATCATTTACTTACTCTCATGTTGTTACAAACCTGTATACATTTTTTGTATACAGATAAAGTGAGATATTTTGAGAAATGTTTGTAACCAAACCAATCAGAGGCCCCATTGATTTCCAAAATATTCTTTTGTCCTACTATGGAAGTCAATGGGGCCTCTGATCGTTCATCAGAACAAAGAAATATATACAGGTTTGTAACAACATGCGAGTGAGTAAATGATGACAGGATTTTCATTTTTGGGTGCACTATCCCTTTAAGAGTCTAGTGTTTCTTGCCCTTCACATAAATAGCACTATAACATAGTGAAGGTTCTCCTCATGTGTTCTACTGCAGTGGTTTTCAGACTGGTGCCGGGGGGCCCCAGTTTTATGACATTTTATAAAATACATTAATTTATCATGAATTCTGTGTAATTAAACCTAAAAAATAACAAGGCAATTAACCAACAACACTACTAGGTATAATTTTATTTGTTTTGTTTAATTAAAATATTACATTTTAAAACTTAAATTTTCTTTTGGTGGGCCGCAAAAAAATGCACTGTACACAAGGGGGGCTGCATGCTGAAAAAGTTTGGGAACCACTGCTCTACTGTACCACCATGAGGAACATTAAGATTAGGATGTCGACTTAAAAGGCAGCTATGTAAGCAATAAGAGAGCGAGGCAATCAAATAGGTTTTGGAGACAGCTGTAGTGCGCGCTTACATACCTGATGCGGGTGTCTGCAGCCGAGCCGCAGCTGAGATAATTAGAGCTGCGTGATTAATGAACTGGAGGATAATGTATGGCTATAGAACAGGATGTAGAGCTCATCGAGACACACTCAGGCTCAACACAGCCATAAAACATCTCCGCTTCCTCTCATACTGCAGTATGACTGATTACCTCGAGACGCATAAGGATCTCCAATTGATCATTCATAAAGCACATCTCAAGAAGCCACTTTCTAAGTTTAATTACACGGGATGTTACGTGGCTTTAATCCAGAAAATCTCTTAAAATGTAATATATGGAAAATCGAAAAAAAAAATGTATATAATACAAAATCAGAGGAATTCATGTTTTTATCATTTGACACGCAAGTAGAAACGTGGTGCTCATGGACATATTGGTACCAAAGAGTGCTTGCAGTATAAGGACCTAGGGTTGGTCAGTAATTTAATATCAATATATTTTGTGGTATATTTTTTCAATAATTTTGTTATGTTTTTTTTTAAACACATGTCCGAAATACATTGCAGCGTCCCGTGGCCATTCACGGCACGTCTAAAAACACGCTGTAAACGCGGGTCAAGGTGCTTCTTCCTTCCAAAGCGCACACACGTGACGTGTTTCGTAGCCAAGCAACCATGAGCTGCGCTCTCCGGGATGGCGAGGAAAACAGAATGCCTGATCAGATTTAAATTGCTGATCTGTACCTCGTGTTAAATCATATCATTGTCACCATGTGATCAATTAATCTGGTTGGGACAGAGAAGAGCTATACAAGAAGGAGATGCGGATTTAGTTTGCGTAAAGTCACAGCTTCCAATGGTGACATCATATAGGGAGGGAGAACGGGAGATGTTATGCAACACAAACTAAATTACAAATGAGAAAAATAGGATTAAGCCATTAAGTGCCCAGGTTAGAAAAGGGGAAAGATGAAAAACGTCTCATTATTCGTCTCATTATGAGCATAATATACATGTATATAGTAGGGCTGTCAAAAGATTAATCGCGATTAATCGTATACAAAATAAAAGTTTTAAGTATTTGCATTATATATTATATATATTTTTTTATTATTATGTATATATAAATACACACATACATGTTTACATTTAAGAAAAATGTTATTTATGTATTTTTTATTTTATTTTTTTATAAATTGCTGGGCAACGATTAATCGCGATTAATCACATACCAAATTTAAGTTATTTTTGGCATAATATATGAGTGTGTGCTGTGTGTAATTATTATGTATGTATATATAAATGCACGCACGCAAGCACACACACACGCGCACACACACACACACACACACATTCATGTATGTATTTAAGAAACATTTACATGTGTGTGTATATATATTTATATTTGTATATATTCTATATTCTATATAAAAATGATATATAAATACAAAAATTCTGAAATGAATATGAATATGTATGTATGTATGTATGTATGTATGTATGTGTGTGTGTGGTTAAATATACATAATAATTCCACACAGTACACAGACATATTATGCAAAAAAAATCACTTTTATTTTGTATGCGATTAATCGCAATTAATCTTTGCCCAGCACTAAATATACACACGTAAATGTTTTAAATACATCCATGTGTGTGTCTTTATTTATACAAAATAGTTATTCACAGTGCACAAACATATATTATTCACAAACAAACTTTTATTTTGTATGCGATTAATTGCGATTAATCTTTTGACAGCCCTAGACAATAGTATGCTAATATCTTAGCTAAATCTATAGCTCTATTTGTAGCTTGCCATGCAATTACAAATAGAGCTATCCATTTTTATGTATGTAACATTAAATAGCCTACTATCATTCAAAGTTTTAGGGTCACTTTCACTTAGGCTATTTATTAATATTTTTACTATATTAGAAAATTGATCAAAACTATGGAAGTCATCACTGTGAGTAAAGAAATCCATTAGTTTGAGACCCCTGAAAATATCAGCTATAGAAATGTTGGCCATATCGTCCAGTCCTATATGTACTAAATGGTACATATCAGGAATGTTTTAAAGAGTACTGCAAGTTGGTTAAGCATCTGCCAACTGAAACGTATAAATGTGAGTTCAAAAGACCAGTTATGTATCTTTAACTGGAAGTGTCATGTTGGCTCATTCCCCGAAATTCTAGCCCCAGGCTCTTACTATGACATACTGTGGGCAAGATGTTCGTTTTCACACAAGCAGCACGATCCCCACAGCTATACAACACAAGGCGTGCGTCTTTTTAGGATTCTGTCTCAGAACGACTCGGTGGCCTCAAACGTTCCTGATGGAGATTGTGCTGGTCGTGCAGTGGCCCGGCTCTGATCAATAATGAATGGCCCTAGCGTGGAGCTAACAGATTGTGGGAACGGCAAGGGAGGGGTGAAGACAGTCCACTGCTCCGACACAGTGGGAGCTGTCACTGACCTGTCCCTCAGACAGTGAGAGAGAAAGAATTAATAAGATTAATGCCCCAATTAAATCTAGAAGTAATAGTCCTGTTGCGATGCAGACCAGTGAGGCTATGTGTGCAAAAATGAAGAACTGCTGGGTAGAAAGTGAGAGAGAGAGAGTAAACACGTGGAAGGAAGTCTTTGATCCATTAAATCAGTACTGTCAGTTTGTCTACCCATCAGCCAGTTCTGAAGAACCCTTGACATGTCCGTCGCCGTCTCATCTGTGCGCTCGCTACTGTTGTTATTGTCAATTTACATCCAATTGACAGGTAATTACCGTCATTTTAAGCAGCATTATCGTTCAGTACGTAGTAGTGCCGTGAATTTTTCTGATAATTATTTAGATGGCGCTTAAGTTTTATTGGCAGTGAACCGTGGCATTGCTATCAAACACTTTCCACACACAAGCCTCCATGTTGCACTTATTCTCTTACTTACGCTACAACGATTTTTTTTTTTACTTTAAAGTGTTTTTTCATATCTTGGCACGATTTGTATTATAGACATCTCTCAGTGATGAAATGTCATGCAAAGATGATGATTCCCATCTGTTCAAACCTTATCAGCATTCCCATAATTTCCCCTCATGCATTTTCTCCTTCTGTTTATGAGGCGTTTATCTAAACAGAAATTGCTTTTGCGGTAGCGTAGAGACACAAGGAGCAAAGCATCTCAACTGTATTTGATTACATTGCAGCATGCTGAATATTTTTCTGCTCTAGCTTTCCGGTCTTTTCTGTATGTGACAGTGTAATATACATTGGGTGTCATTAATTCGAATGTATGAAGTTTGTAGGACATATCATACCAGAATGAGCTTCCTTTCAGTCCTATCAGCAACTTAAAGGGACACTCCACTTTTTATGAAAATATGCTTATTTTCCAGATCCCCTAGAGATAAACATTTAATTTGATCTCTGGGTCTGGCGGTACCACTTTTAGCATAGCTTAGCATAATCCATTGAATCTGATTAGACCATTAGCATCACGCTAAAAAATAACCAAAGAGTTTCAATATTTTTCCTATTTAAAACTTGACTCTTCTGTAGTTACATCGTTAGTAAGACAGACAAAAAAATAATCCGCTTGGTATCTTTTAATAGCAGGAGACAATTTTCGGGTGGTGTGTAATATCATTGCGCCTCCTGCAGCCATGTTACGGCAGCAAAGTCCTCGATTATTACTCCAGAATGAGAGTATAGTTCCTAGCCATATCTGCCTAGAAAATCCCAACTTTTAATTTTCCGTCAGTCTTAGTACACGATGTAATTACAGAAGAGTTAAATTTTAAATAGGGAAAGTATCGAAACTTTTTGGTTATTTTTTAGCGTGATGCTAATGGTCTAATCAGATTCAATGGATTATGCTAAGCTATGCTAAAAAGTGGTACCGCCAGACCCAGAGATCTGCTGAATGGATCACAAAACGGTAAAAAATAAATGTTTAACTCTAGGGGAGCTGGAAAATGAGCCTATTTTCCAAAAAAGTGGAGTGTCCCTTTCATATCCAGTTAGTTTTAAACACTGAAATCAAAGTGTCAGTTTTGCCTTTGATCTCCTCTAAATCGAATGCTTCAGCCTACTACAGTGGTAGTCATCTAAGATTGCTATTAAGTTTGTTTAAAGCCCATGTTATTGTAGCATTATGATATTGTATTGCAGCTTCTTCATGTGGGTATTCCCAGAGCGAAGGATGCTGCTGTCACAGATCAATAAACTGCTCCCAGGTCAGCGTCTGGGCGGAATGATATGTTGTTGCATTACAATTGCCGTGGTCACTGTGTTTGGCCAGTGTAGACCACACATATCAATATGGCTGTCCTCTCTGACCCATACAATCTAACCATTATTGTCATTCATACTTAGCCGTCTCATATTTGAAAGAACGTGAAGACTGACTTAAAGGGAAAGTTCACCCAAACATCATTTTCTCATTCTCATGTTGGTCTAAACCTGTATGAAAAAAGATATTTTGATAAATAATGGTAAGCACACAGCTGATGTTAACTATTGACTTCCATAGTAGGAAAAACAAATACGATGGAATACAGTGGGTACCATTAACTGTGTGCTTACCATCATTTATCAAAATATATCTTCTTTATCATTCATCACAATACTTCCATAATATTTGTTTTTATTTTCGGGTGAACTATCCTTTTAAGATGTATTTGGTTTTCAGTCCTTTTGGTTTTGAAAGGTGTTTTGGATGTGTTTTAGCTTAAGCCCACAATACATCTCACTAATGCATGATTTAAAATTACATACATGACACTGCCACACCATTAACATGACATAAAACTTCCTGGGCCTTTATGATGAAAGATTAAGATTACGTCTTGTAAACTTGGATGTAAACCATATAGCCTGTACTGATTAATACTGCATATCCAATCTTTGTATGTTGTGTGTTACATAAACATTGCCGGTACTTCAAAGGCGAGCTTAGTTTCACTGCATCCTTTTTACAGCGTTTCATCTGGCCTTCCCAAAGCTCATCCATTAAAAATGTGAACTCTTGGTCGCCCGTGTGGCACACCATATTATACAGTGTTATGACAGCCCCGTTAGCCTTTTTAACATCCAAGCCCTTGTGGGCTTTTTGCAAAAATGTCTCTGAATGCTTCAGGATGCACACGGTGGTGCTCACGGCAGTTGGCTTGGATCTTTAGTGAGTTGGCATGGGGATCAGAGCTGCTTCACATCTGCTACAGTACACTTAGCAAATTTAGGATAAACTTTATTCAACTTTAAACAGGAGTTTAGATATGTATTATTTAATGTGGAGGTGTTAAAGGAATAGTCTACTCATTTTCAATATTAAAATATGTTATTACCTTAACTAAGAATTGTTTATACATCCCTCTATCATCTGTGTGCGTGCACGTAAGCGCTGGAGCGCGCTGCGACGCTTCGATAGCATTTAGCTTAGCCCCAATCATTCAATGGTACCATTTAGAGATAAAGTTAGAAGTGACCAAACACATCAACGTTTTTCCTATTTAAGACGAGTAGTTATACGAGCAAGTTTGGTGGTACAAAATAAAACGTAGTGCTTTTATAAGCGGATTTAAAAGAGGAGCTACATTTTATGGCGTAATAGCACTTTTGGGAGTACTTCGACTCTGCGCAGTAACACCCTCCCTCTCCCATTATGAGAGTGAGAAGGGGAGCGGACTTTTCAGGCAAGTCGAAGTACTCCCAAAAGTGCTATTACGCCATAAAATAAAGTTCCTCTTTTAAATCCGCTTAGAAAAGCGCTACGTTTTATTTTGTACCACCAAACTTGCTCGTATAACTACTCGTCTTAAATAGGATAAACGTTGATGTGTTTGGTCACTTCTAACTTTATCTCTAAATGGTACAATTGAATGAATGGGGCTAAGCTAAATGCTATCGAAGCGTCGCAGCGCGCTCCAGCGCTTACGTGCACGCACTAAGATGATAGAGGGATGTATCAACAATTCTTAGTTAAGGTAATAACATATTTTAATATTGAAAATGAGTAGACTATTCCTTTAAGATTTGAGGTTGGAAAGAAGACATTCAAAATGTGGACCCCTGCTGTCACTGGGGCGGTCGGTTCCCTTACACTTTTATCTTAATCCAGACTCATATATTTGTACAATGCATTTTAAGCGCGCAGCTAGTTTTGGACCACATCCTACTAAAATACAAACATCATTGTGTTTTTCTGGACAATAAAGATCTTCTGGCCCTCTTGGGGTTTCGCGTTTTGGCTTGTTGCATTAAGGGACCTTTAAAACAGTCAACAAATGCCGCAAGCTGCAATCTCCAGCCACGTAGGGCTTTATTATCCTGGACATTGATTAATAAAGGCACTGCTACATGCAGAAAAGGCACTAGATTGGGCGAAAAGAATGAAAGGCAAGAGAAATGTGCAGCGTTCTGATAAAAGCAACCTTGCCGTCGGCTAATTATCCACAGAATTCGTTATTTACTCCAAACAGCCAGATTCCTCTAGAGGAATCCCCTGAAGATCATCCATATAAACACATTGTCATATCTGTACCTTAGCGATGGAGCAATATGGGGATTTGTGGTCAATGTTGAGAAAGTGTGGGGCGTATGGTTGTACATAATAGGAATGGGTCTGGAAGTAATGAATCTCTGTGTTGTTTTCGGTGTTGAGAGTACATTTGTGCAGTTTTGCAACCAATAAGTTTCCCTGTTACTATCTGATCTTTCCCAAATGTGGTTTGACAGGGTTCCCACGGGTCCTTGAAATTCTTGAAAGTTTGTCTGGGGGAAATAATTCAAGGCTCTGGAAAGTTTTTGAAAATATACATACATAGATGCAGGTCATTGAAAGTGCTTGAATCTATTTTATGCAAGAAGTTTTCTGGAAAAAATCCATGTAGGATAATATCATAAAATTTCTCTTTAAATGCTTACATCTCCTGTATGCGAATGTTAATTCATACAAAAATGTTTTTTTTGCATAGTTGTGCTTGACACATGAAAACGTCTTTGGTTACGTATGTAACTCTTGTTCCCTGAGAAGGCAACGAGACGCTGCGTCTTCCATGCCATACTCCATGCGTCCCTGTAACGCCATCTTTGGCAATATTTCAGATAGCGATATACTTCCTGGCTCTCGCATCAACCTGTCTTTGTCGTTAAGCCTCACCATTGGTTGAATTTGATATACACATTCAGACGCACTTACTTCTTGAGGGGTCCCCAAAGTGTCACCGCAGTGACGCAGCGTGAGTTCCCTCGAAAGAGAACTGTAACAATGTATCTTAAAAGGTAACACAATGTAAACTTGCTTTCACTTAAAATGTGTCCCCACATTTAGTCCTTGAATTGGAAGGTATTGGACCTGGAAAGTCCTTGAAAGGTCCTTGAATTTGAAGTTGACTAAGGTCTGGGAACTCTGGGTTTGAGTGATGTGATTCATCTCAATACCAGGCCTAAAATGCGTTTTTTATCCGCAAAGAGCCTGCAGGTAGTTTGGTTTCAACTTGTTGATTAAAGACAAGGTGCTGCTGATACCTGCCAGCATCGTGTGACTGCTCTCTGTCTGTGGCCCCTGGCACTGTTGAGCATTGATCAGATTGCATCTGTGTGCCGGGCTCAGGCAGCATCTGCTGTCTGCTCTGAGCTGCCCACCCCGCCAGCCGGTCCGCTCCATTCACACAGAGACATTTCGGGTCGAAGTGGTGAAACGCTCAGATGGAATGTCGGGTAATTACGGACTCGTCTCTGGTTCATCACCTTCTCACCATTTCTCGCTGTCCGTTTAGCGTTCTTTCCTTTTCCTATGACCATCATTTCATCCACTTTATCTCACATCCACCTCCCCATGTGTGGTTGCTGACACTTCCATCCGTGTCCATATGGGATGGCCACTGAGAGATTAATGAAGCACACCGGCTCTCGTCTGAGACTCTTCCGCTGTCTCTTCATCTGACCGCCGGTGATCAGACCTCACACCTTAAGGCCATATTGTGACTGGCTCAGGCAGTCATCGCATCATATTTTGAGACTAGCACAACAATGCTTAAGTGACTCAAACCATAGACTTTTAGAATGTGAGGTTTATGTCTGTTTGGGTAAA